>NC_067400.1:616418943-616648943 GCF_016432865.1 Antechinus flavipes
GTTCTTCCTTCTAAACTTCCTGTTGCTCTTTCCTGTTCATTTTCCTCCCACTTAGGAGCATTTTATTTTTTTCCGATTTAAAAGATAGTTTTTAACATTTACTTTTCTAAGATTTTGAGTTCCATATTTTTCCTTCCCTTTCTCCCTTGCTCCCTGCCCAAGACAGCAAGCGATCTGATAAAAGTTAGACATGTGCAATTATGTAAATATAGTTTCACATCAGTCATGTTGTGAAAGAAGAATCAGAACAAAAGGGAAAAACCACGAGAAAGAAAAAAAAATCTTTTGTTCATTTTTTTTTTAATGTTTCAAAAGTCCTCTTTCGGGGGGAAGGCAACTCTGCTGTTAACTCCTCCTCCCCCCAAAAAAAACCCCTAACCAAATTAACCAAGAGAAAAGGGAGAGAAAAAAGCCTTGAAACAATCAGACAAAACAGATCCATTTAATAGCTAAGGCCAAAAATGCATGTCTCTGCAAAAAAGTCTGACGGGACTTATTGAAATGAGAACTTGATGTTGGAAAATGGGAAATGGAACAAGGAAAGGACAACAACATGGATCTTCATCATTTTCTACAGAAGTTCAGCTGAAAAAAAGGCGGCCAACTGAAGCAGGACTAGGATCTGAAATCAGGCCCACAGCTTTAAATCCATCATCTTTTCTACTATACCACACTGCCTTCCCTAAAATCATTAGATTTAAGCATGCTTCCCCAGGGGAGGTTTTCGCTCCAGTCCCAAAACGGTAAGTTAAGGCTCTAAGGAACAGGTTCTCAGTTACAGGAGAAGGCGTAGAGAAAGAAATGAGAGAGGTTGGCCAAAACTTAGCAGAAACCAAGTAACAGACAAGTCATCTGGAGAGCATTTATAGGTGAAAGACTAAAAATATTCCATTGGTGTTATGGTTTCATCAATTTGGGAGTTCCTGCCTAAATCCACCTAAGCCCACTCATCCTGGGTGACATCCTATCCCTCCCTCTATGAGCAAGGGGGAAGAGGTCAAATATACATATATAATGTATATTTGTATGTATGTGCATATAAGGTACTTAATAAATGTTTTCTCATTTGATCCTAACAACCCTGTCAAGTAACTATTATTTTACAATTGAGAAAACTGAGGCAAACAGAGTTGACTGACTAGTCCAAAGTCACACAGCTAGAAAGATGTGAGTCAGGATTTGAACTCAGGACCTCCTGACTCCAGACACAGGGCTCTATCCTTTGGGTCATCTGGGTTCCTTTGGAAGTCCAATGTTTGATCCACTAATAAGTAAGTATCAGAGTTTTCTGGCTTGTCTGTGATTCTTTTTTGGATTTCTTTGTGTTCTTTCCTATGTATTGTTTTCTGAATTATTCAATAGTCTGCTTGTCTTTCTTTTTACTTTTGTTCCTTTTTTTCTTACTTTCTTTTTTCCTTCCTTCCTTTTTCTTTTTTCCTTCTCTTCTTTCCTTCCTCCCTCCTTCCCTGTTTCTTTTTCTTTCTTTCTTTCTTTCTTTCTTCCTTCTTTCCTTCCTTCCTTCCTTCCTAGAACATATAGCACATAGCCATCAATCTGCATGTTGGAGACAAAAAGTACAACTAGACATAAAGACAAGCTCCAGAATTGAAGAGGAAAAAGAGACCAAGCTGTTTTGGCTTCAGGAAATTGCAAAGTTCTTTTAAGGACCACAGGCTTCCCCTGAAAACAAAGGCCTATCTTTTCAAATATAATATCCTAAAGTGAGCAGAACCAGGACAACCATTTATTTTTACTATGATAACAAGTCTTAAGGGCTCTGATAAGGGACCGACCATGAGTCCAGAAGTGCAGTAAAAAAGGAGACTACCTGATTCCTGAAGGGGGAGGTTAGACTCAGGCTGCTCCATGAGACCCTTGTGCCAAGTATTGTGCTAAGTGCTGAGGATATTTTTAGAGTCGACCCTCAGTGACCCCATTTGGGTTTTTCTCGGCAAGGACACTAGAGAGCCAGCCATTTCTTTCTCTAGCTCATTTTACAGTTGAGGAAATTGAGGCAAACTGGGTAAAGTGACTTACCCATGGTCACACAGCTAGGAGGGGACTGAGAGTGGATTCAAACTCAGGACCATGAGCCTTCCTGTGCACTATGGTGCCCCCAGATGCCTCCTGGGAAAAAAATAGGTTACGAAATTTACCCAGGCATCCAGAGCTGACTTTGGACTCAGGTCCTCCTGACTCCAGGCTCCAAACTATTCATTCTGTCACCCAGCGAGCAGTTAAAATCTGAAATCAGACACTTAGCCCTGTTTGCCTTAACCCACTGGAGGAGGAATTGGCAAACCACTGGAGCATCGTTGCCAAGAAAACGCCACCCTGAACAGTCCTTGTGTGCTGGGGTTCTCAGGGTCACAAAGATTGCCCACAGGTGAAAAAGGGAGCAGAGAAGTCAGCAGCCCCTGATCGTTCACTAGGTCATCTCCTTGGGTTTATATTCATAAGATCCAAGACTTTTTCCCCAGGACTTTCTTTTCCTCTTTTTCCAGTAGTTGCTTCTTGATCCCATGATTCCATCACAGCTGTGTCTCTGCCCCACCCCCATCATTTGCCCTTTTCCCTCCTTTGCTTTCTTTAGCACATTTTCTATCTTCTCAAAAGCACATTCAAGATGGTGACGTTAGTCTCGGTCCAAGCGATCACTGTCCTTCAGGGTGAAATCAGTTTATTAAAAAGATCTTTGCAGGAGAAGGACAACAGGCCAGAGGAAAAGGGACATCCGCCAGACAAAAATGGAACAGAACTGTCAGCATTCCTCTATTATACTGTTTTCTTCACCAGTAACGGTGGAATCACTCCAGCATCTCAGCATCCCCTCATGTGCTAAATGAAGAAGGAGAAATGACCCTGAAGGAGACCCAAAAAAAGGGAAACACAACAGAGAGGAAATTAGTGCCGGAGAACATCCTATTTTAGGGACACTGGAGGAAAAGGCTCTCAAAATATCTGAGAGACAGATCCTGAGGAATTAAGATATCCCGGAGACTCCTAGTGTTGGGTGAAGGTGATTGAAGGGACGCCTATGATTGCTGAGCCACTCTCTTACAAAACATAATTACAATATCTTTATGGATGCCATGCCCAACCCAGTATGTGCCCCCAACACTGAGTCCCGGGTCATTTCCCCCACATTCTCTTACTTTCGGCTCTCCTCAGCTCCCATGAGTTCAATGATTATTTTTGGAGAAACAGTTCCCAGTTGGATATATCTGTAAGCCCAGGAGCAACCCACCAACTGCTTATTGGTTATTTATAGGATATTATATATCCTATATAAGTTTATATACATCCTATATATTCTATATATATATAGCCTATATAGGCTATCCCATATATCCTATATATATGCATGTATATCCTATATGGCTGTGTGTGTGTGTCCTACATATATACATATATATATATATATATATCCTTATAGGATATTTTGAAACTAATGTCCAATAGGCATCTTAAAATCAATTGTCTTCAAAATAGAACTCATTATCTTTGTAGCTAAACAGACCCAAGTCCAGATAGGTACCACAGTGGATCGTGTTAGCCTGGAATCAGGAAAACTGATGCAGATTCAGCCTCAGATACCAGCTGGGTGACTCCAGGCAAGTCTCTTCACCCTGCTTGCCTCAGTTTCCTCATCTGTAAAATGAGCCGGAGCAGGAAAAGGCAAACCACTCTCTTGTTTTTGTCAAAAAAAACTCCAAATAATTGCAAAGAATCTGGCATGACTGAACCACATCTCCCTCTCTTTCCCAGACTGGAAGTACAGCAGCTGCCATCAGGCCCAAAAGACAGTGTGACCTACTGAGTTGCTGCCCTTCCCTAAGCGGAATGCTGGGCTGTTTTTCGTTCCTCACAAAATAGAGTAAATCTCCAAGGCTTAAAGCCTTCCTCCAACATGATCTCATTCTCCTAGTCACGCATTAGGCCTAGGTGAGATTCCCAGAAAGATGCACCTCCTTAATGGTTTTAAGATTTCAGAATTCAAAACTAGAACCTTGGAGATCTTGTAGTCACACTCCATGTTGCTTAAGAGAAACCTTGATAAATAATTATCTTTTGTTTCTCCATTTCCTTCATATAATTTTGTCAAGAACTGTGCAAACTTTAAAGTACTGTTTAAATGCTAACTATTGTGACTATTTTAATCTGAGCCCAAAGCCCATTGGGACAGGTCTCCTTCCTCTCTGGGGATCTCCACGACAGACGGGGCAGAGTTGGGGAGAGACAAAAGAGAGATCTGGTCTTTTCTCTCTCTTGGGATCTTCTGGCTTCCAATCGAGAGAGAAGATGATTAATGCAAACCTCTCTTCAGGTCACCGAAGGGAGAAAAAGACCCTAGAAAGAAGTTGATTAGTGGAATTTTGATTGGATCTCTACTTCCAGCTTGCCCACTAGAAGCTTGGGGGAATGTTCCTTTGAGACTAAGATCTGTCACGCTTAGTGGAGCTGGGCTATCTTGCTCCCAGAGGGAGAACTAATATACTCTGGATATCTTCTCACATGGATGCTTTCTTTGATTTCTCTTTTGCTTCTGATTTAGATAAATGAGTCTCTGTGTTTTTGTTCGGTGTATTCATTGTGAAACTAGTATTTGGTGGGAAGAGGCGCAAGACTTGATTGTCAAGTTTGGAGCTCTGCTTTCCCCATTAATGAAGAGAGATGAGGAGCTTAGCTTGGACCTGAAAATCACATCTCCTAGGCTAGTGATATCAAAGAGAGCAGATAGACATCAGTCTAGATTACTATCCCCTCCTCCCTGAGGACGGCAGAGTCGCCTGTCTTCTGGCCCCAACCTTTTGCTTCCCCTTGGAAAAAGAGTGGGGGGGTAGTGCTGGAGATGTATCTATTCTGGCCTCCGTGAGAGCTCCACAGGACACACTCCTAAAAAATATTCTGATTCAACTTCAGGAAACCAGAGCAGGGACAAGTAAAGCCATTATCCTGAGCCCCAAGAACCACCCCATGGACCTCATCATCAATCTTTTGGACTTGACTTCACCTGGACTCACAGAATCTCATGCAGAGGTGATGGAAAAAATTAAGACTGCACACAAGGCACTCCCAATAGACTTTGGATAGAAAATGCCATCTGCATCCAGAAAAAGAACTGTGGAGACTGAATGTAAATCAATACATGCTACGTTCAATTATTTTGTCTGTTTTTTTCTCTCTCATGATATTCCCTTTTTGTTCTGCTTGTTCTCTTCCAACATGATTCAGAAAGCAATGGGTATTAAAAATAATTTAAAAAAAAAGAAAAGTTATGGTCCACGGGGTCATGACTAAGCAATGTAAAGCATTTATATAGAGTCGTGTAATTATTTTGTACCTTGGTTCAGAAACAAATTCAAAAAAGGCAAATCTGGATGAAGTTCAGTTTCTCTACGTACCCTTTCATCTTTCCATTGTTGTCGTTTTACATTAACTATCTTGTCACTGAATGCTTTGTCTTGTGGAATATGTAAGTCTGATGGTAAAGATACACAAAAAGTGAAAAAAAATTAAAAACTGAAGGGAAAACAATCAACTCCTAGACAGTAGATCCCACATCACCGTGTTCCAATCTTTTAATCACAGGCATTTGGGTAGAAGACCTTTAAAGTTTATGACAGGGCTTAAACTTGGTAGCTGGAGTGATATTTACACCAAGGTAACTTGAAGCATCCCAAGGAAATTGGTGGTGGACACTCTGTTTCTGGTCCATCCGGATTCTCCAACACTGGTAATTGGAACTCATTCTGGGCTTTTACTGCAAACAGCAAGCCGGAAGCCGGAAGAAATTGAATGAGGAGGCAATACCGTTCGTACCAATGGGATTTGGGGCTTGGGCTACTTTGTTAATATTCCTAATCTCCTCTTCATTCTCTCACAAAGTCATCCCTTATAATAAAGAACAACAACAACAACAATAACAACAAAAAAAGGTAAACAATATATTGAAAAATTCTGACACTGTGCACAGTATTCCACCCCGTCAGTCCCCCACCCTTTTGTGATCAAAGAACGGGGAAAGAGCGCGACTTCTCATAGCTCTTCTTGGGCACCAATTTGGAAGCATTCGATTTATTGTGTGACGTCATTGTTGATGCTATTGATGTTATTGTTCTTTCCATTTACATTGTTGTGGATATATCTAGATATTATTTCCCTAGTTCAGCTCACTTTACTCTTGAGATTGTTCATTTAAGCCTTTCTGTGCTTAAAGGCAGCTGGATGGCTTAATGGATAGAGCTCTGGGCTCGGAATCAAGAAGGCCTGAGTTCAAATACTAGTTATATGACCCTGGACAAGTCAACGAACCCTATTTGTCTTAAGCCACTGGAGAAAGAAATGGCAAACCACTCAGGGTCTTTGCCGAGAAAACCCCCTGGACAACATGGTCCAAGGGATCACAAAGAGGTGGAAACAACTGAACAAGCACCATAATGCTTCGAGGAGGCTTGGACTTGAACTCAGAAGTTGTCTCCCACTTGTTTTTTAGTCATGTCAGACTCTCTGTGACCCCATTTGGGGCTTTCTTAGCAAAGATATCAGAGTAGTTTGCCATGTCTTTCTCTAGGTCATTTTACAAATGAGGAAACTGAGGCAAACAAGATCCAGTCAGTAAAATCTGAGTTCAAATCCCAGGATCAGACATTTATTAGCCATGGGACTTTACACATCATTCAACCTCTTGTCTGCCTCAGTTTCTTCACTTATAAATCGGGGATCACGATTGTACCTCCCTCCTGGGGTAGTTGTGAGGACGAAACCATATACATAAAGTGCTTTGTAAACCCCAAAGTGCTGGGTTATTACTAGCTAATTATTCTTCATTTTCATCACTTTCCCTGTTTCTTACAGCACAGTATTATTCAATTTGCCTTCATGGACCTCAGCTGGTTGGCCATTCCGCCATTGAAGGGCACCTCCCTTGTCTCCAGCTCTCGCCACGACAAAAAGGCTGGAACCAAAAATGCAGGACAGGCCAAAAGTCTCAGTGCCCTTGTAAGCTTTACAAATTCCGGCAACGTAAATGCTACAAAGCCACAAAATACATGGGACAGGGCAACTGAGCCAATTCAACCAGCCCAGTGTCCCGCCCATCTCTGGAGGTGAGTTTTGATTTTTGTGAAAACCAACTTTCATCAGTTTTATTTGGTAACTGAAAGGACGGCATTAAGGTCAACTGAGGAACAGTCACGGTGACCTCATCCCCGATATCTGCTGGGTCTGCTCCACTTGGATGAGATTTTTCAGGCAGCGGCTAGGAAAAAGTCGAACGGACACAGAACGGGTGACTGAGGGGGACGGTCGAGACGACCTGCTCTGCTGAGCCAAAGGTCTGAGAACACGTCATCTGGAATTCTTGCACAAGCAACATGTGAGGACGTTGAACTTTTTAAGTGAAAAAATTAAAATAATCTTGTTACCCCAAATTTACAAAACCCAGTAAAAAAGGAATATAATTAAGCTTTCAGATGATTGGTTTTTTTTAAATGTTGGTAGTATTTGTATATTGGAAATTAAAGATTGATTTGCACCAAGATTTTTGGGACACGCTGGTTTGCGGGATCTTTTTGTCATTGATGTACGAGGGCCAAGCGGCAGGGCCTTTGCCAACTCCCTTCTTGTACAAGTTGCACTTTATAGGTGAGGATTCTGAGACAGATTAATAGAAGTGACTTACCCAAAGTCACAGTCAGGGGACGGCAGATCCAGAATTTAGGGTTCTCTGGCTCCACTCTAGTAATTCCACTCCTCTCCCCACACACACACGTACCCCAGGAGCTGGACAATCCATAGAGCCGATCCATCCACTTCTCTCCCTCAGATGGAACCCATGATGAAACAGAAGGAAGTTCCCCCCCAAGATGATACACTGCGGCAGAGACGCCATGTGCACTGATGGCTACATCTGGAACTAGGAGAAATCCAAGCACAAATCCTGCCCCTCACACCCACCAGGTGACCGGAGCCTTGATTCACCCACTTCCTGGGACATGGATGTCATGGGGCATTATTGTTCTATAAGAAACGACCAGCAGGATGGTTTCAGAGAGGTCTGGAGAGACAGACATGAACTGATACTGAGGGAAATGGGCAGAACCAGGAGATCATTGTACACGGCAACAAGATTATATGATCAATCCTGATGGACGTGGCCCTCTTCAACAAAGAGATGATCCAGGCCAGTTCCAATGTTCTGTGATGAAGAGAACCATCTACAACTAGAGGACGGTGGGAACTGAGGGTGGATCACAACATAGGAGTTTCATTCTTTTTGTTCACTTGCATTTTGTTTTCTCATTTTTTCCTTTTTGATCTGATTTTTCTTGTGCAGGAAGAGAATTGTATACATCTGTCTGCATAGATTGGATTTAACATATGTTTTTACTATGTTTAACATATGCTGGATTATGTGCCATTTAGGGGAGGGAGTAGAGGGAAGGGGAGGGATTGGACAAAAAGGTTTTGCCAGGACTAATGTTTTGGGGAAAAAAAAAAGCTTAAAAAAAAAATCCCATCGCCCTGTGGCCAAACATTATGTGAAGCTCCCAGAACTTGAACTCTGATGAGACCCTGCCGTTCCCTATCCCCGTAGAACTTTTGAGAGCCTGCTCCACGGCGGCCCTGCCTTAGGAGACCCCAGGCTGTCCGCCTGGCTCGGAGGATTCCCAAGCAGTTCAATTTCCCGGCTTGCTCCTGTATCCCTGTGAGGGACATCCCCATCCCCACCTCTGGACCTTTGACCAGGCAATCTCTAAAGTGCAATCTCTCCTCCCTCGCAGAGCCCAGAGCCCCCTAAAAACCACTTGGACGTTTGAGACTGATTTTTCTATATAAAAGATGAGCTCGCTAGGGTCAGGGCCTGTTTCACCTATGTTTCTGCTTGGCACACAGTAGGAGCATAATGCATGCTCCTGGAACCTCCTTCAAATCACATCTAGTAAAATATAGCCATTGTCACAAGGTTTAAGCCTCCCTGCCTCATTTTGTTTTCCTTTTGTTTTTCATTTTTTAATTTTTTAAGCACATCTCCTGCGGAGCGCCTTTCACTGTCCACATGATCTTGTGCTCCTCTGACCTTAGGGCCCCCACCCCTCAGCAGAGCGCGGCCTTCCTGAGCCCTGGTCAGCTTTGGGCTGTCATCCCGGCCCATTGTGGGTGCTCCCTGAAAATGTTTGCTTTAATACAGGGAACCGCAGGCCTTCTGGAGGAGCAGCACTGCACGGACTGCGCCGTGGGGATCACAGCTACCGATGGTGGAGGGAGGAAGGTGGTGGGATGGCCCGGGCCAGGCTCCCGACAGCACCAGCGAGAAGGGAGGGGGAGGGGTTGGACCCCCCCCAGCCCCAGAAAAGCTGCCCCCCTTCTCAGCCGCCACCACCAAGACCGCCCCCGGCCTAAAACAGGAACTTGTGGCTTAAGTTCCCAGCACATGTGGGGCAAGGCCCAGAGTTTGATGCAAGGCCCCAAGTTTGATGCAAGGCCCCCTGTGGCTGAGGAAAGGGCAGGCTCGCTCCAAGATCCTGTTTCTGCCCCTCCCCTCAAGAGCAGGTGATAAAGCGCGGGCCCCCAGGCCCGGGAGAGCTCCCCTCACGCCCCAGCGTCTTCGGCTCTCTGATCCCCTGGTCCCCAGGCCCGATGGCCCCGCTGGCTCTCCGGCCCGTCCTGCTCCTGGCCGCCCTCCTCGCCTTGGGGGAGGGGGTCCCAGAACCAGAGAACATGCTGCCTGGCTGCCCGGACATCGTGCTCAGATCCGAGTGGAGGGGCCTGCCCTCGCGGTGCCTGCGGCCCCTGAACCTGCCCGTGGAGTACGTGGTGATCTCCCACACGGCGGGCCAGCCCTGCTTCTCCCCCCAGGAGTGCGAGCAGCAGATGAGGAACATCCAGAACTACCACATGCAGACCCTGGGCTGGTGTGACATCGCCTACAAGTGAGCCCCTGGGCCAGCCCGAGACCCTGACTGCAGTGCAGCTGGGGGGGGGGGTGCTTCTGCATCTGGGAACCTGTCCCGGGAGTAGGGGGGCTCTGATCTGGGAGCTGAGGGGAGACACCACGGGCAGGGGCAGATCTGGGAGCTGAGGGGAGACACCACAGCAGGCGCCCTGATGTAGGAGCTGAGGGGAGAAGCCACGGGCGGGGGCCCACAGCCTGGTGTTTCCAGTGGCTCTCGGGAGGTCCGTTTGGGTGCCCTACTGATACATCAATCCTCTCTGGCTCCAGCTTCCTGATTGGGGAAGACGGGCTCATCTATGAGGGCCGAGGGTGGTCCATCAAGGGAGACCACTCGGGCCCCACCTGGAACCCCATCTCTCTAGGAATCAGCTTCATGGGCAATTTCATGAGTGAGTGACACTGGGGAGGCCCGGACCCCTGGGTCCCCGGGAAGGGATGGGCCGGGGATGGCGAGGGCACTGGGGTCCTGCTGGCTGAGAGTTGGGGTAGGTATTTGACCCCGGGGATCAGCAGCCCGGGTCCTGAGCCAGACCATCTGTCCCCCCAGATCGAGAACCCTCCCCCCGCGCCCTGCGGGCCGCTCAGAACCTCCTCCGCTGCGGCCAGATGCACAGCGTCTTCCTGCCCCAGTATATGATCAAAGGGCACCGGGATGTGCAGCGCACGGCCTCCCCCGGGGACATGCTCTACAACAAGCTGCAGACCTGGCCCCATTACCGAGAGTGAGGGGCCACGGCCCGTCTGCCCCCCACACCCCAGAATAAAGCTACTGAGGCTCTGGCAGCTTGGGGGCTCTGTGACTCGGGCACTGATGCCGGGGGTGTTGGGGGGCCCTTGGGGAGCCTCATTTCCCCAACCTGGTGGGAAGGGTCTCTTGAATGTTCTCCCCAATGGTCACTGCGTGAGGGAGGGTCCCCAGGGATCAGCCGCCCCATTTTACTGAGCTTGTTGACCTGGGGGGCCCGGCCCCGGTCACAGAGGCAACCAGGATCTACGCCTTGGGCCCTGCTGTCCCCCCCACCCAAAGCCCGGGACTTCAGAGCACAGAAGCTCAGAAGAGGGGGAGACCGAGGCAGGGGAAACTGAGCAACCCCTTTATTTACATGATCTGTCCCCCCAGTCCCTGCACCCCCCAGACACACACACACAGACAGACACACGGACGCCTCCCGGACCTCACTCCCTGGCACTAGGGCTGAGCCCCCCAAGTTCTGGTCTGCCGCTGGGGGCTCCGGAGAAGAAGGGGCCCAGGCCTCCCGGGGGGTCACGTCCTCGTATCCAGCCTGTTCATGTACTCCTGCAGGGCCTGCAGGCGGGCATCGATCTCGGACAGGTCGGCCGACGGCTCCTCAAACGTGTTTTCTGCAGGGAGGGGGAGGGAGGGCTGGCTCTGGGCAGTCCCCCCCGGGGTTTCTGGGAGGGTTTTAGGCCTGAGTCTGGGGGGATACCCTCCCCCACCCGGGAAGCGCGGCTGGCTCTCGGGGAGGAAAGGGGAGGGGGCCCGGAGTTCACCTTTGCCAAAGGTCTGGCCCCTTGGGGTCGGGGTGCTGCTAGTCTGGCGTCTTCTGTGGCCGCCGTCCAGCAGGGGTATCTGCGGGGGCAGGGCAGGATCTCCCAGCACCCGCCACCCCCGACTGCTCCCAAACCCTCCGAGACCCCCCAGCTTCCACACCTGGTGTCAGACCAGCCAAGAGGCCCCAGTCCCGCCCGTCACCCACAACCCAACCCCCCCAGGCCTCCAAGCCCGATGCCCTCGCAGGTTCCCTGAGGAGCCAGACCCGCTCCCCACCGCCCCACGTCCGGCAGGTCCCAGGGCCACGGGGGCAGCAGGGAGAGCTCAGCAGGACCTGGGGGGGCGGGGGCTCCCAAACTTCCCGAGCCCCCCACTCACCTCCCCAGAGCCGTTCCAGGAGGAGGGACTCAGGGGCTTCCGGAGCCTGGGCTGCCTCCGAAGCCTGAGAGAAGCAAGCGGAGCAGCTGGGGGTGGCCCGGGGCTCTCCCAGGCCTCGTCTCAGGGGTTTCTGAGGCTCCCGGGTAGGATGCCCCACGCAGACCCCCCTCCCCCACCTTACCCTCGAGAAGTTGGATTGCCGAAATCCTCAAACTCGCTGGCGGAGCTCAGTGATGAGTGACGGCTCCGGAAGCTCTCCACTGGGGCAGGGAAGGAGACGGCCGGGCCGGCCCGGTGGGGGGCTCAGGGGGCCGGCCTCTCCAGGCCTCAGCCGCCAACCTTCCCAGGAAGCCCCCGAGCCAGGTCCCTGATGTCCCGACCTCCCGCCCCCCTCAGCCCCCTCCCCCTCCCGCCCAGCAGGGGCTCCCGCCCCCCTTTTCCCCGCGCCCCCTCCCCCTCCCTTACCAGAGGAGCTCCGTGTGCGGCCCCTGAGGGCCCCTTCCTCTCTCGACACTGGGCATGCGCTACGAACCCGGGGTCGACCCCAGCTCCCCGAGCCTTCCCCGGGGCCCCTCCGGTTCCTCTGTTGGCTGAGGGAAAGGGAGGAAATCTCGCCTTAGTCAGCGTGGACCGAGGGCCCACCGAATGCACGGCACTGGAGACCCCAACACAAAAGTGGAGGCGGCCCCACCACACGGGGGACACAACGAGGAAACAGGAATAAAAGCCGGCTCAGGGGCCACCGAGGGCCAGCCCACCCAAGGAGCGCACCCCTGCAAGGCGGGAGGAAGGCTGGTCTCCCCCGGCAGGCGCCGTCTCCTTTGCTCCTCCCAAGGCCCCCGGGAGGAGGGGCTGCTCTTATCCCCACTGTACAGATGAGAACACTGAGGCAGGCAGGGAACGGGCTCCGGCCACGGCACCCCCTGGCCGCTTCCCAAACGGACTTGTCTGTCTCATGGCTCAGGCTGAGAAGAGACCGCAGCTCGAGCGGAGACGCCTCCAGCGCCAGGCAGGGTCCCTGGGAGCGGGGCCCGGGGCCGTGGGGGCTCTGGAGGCCCCGGGGCAGTGACACCGGCCGAGGCCCCGTCTCTCTCGCGGGGCCCGGGGGGGGGGGATGGGGCACGAGCCGCAAACGCCGGCCCCCACCCAAGCCCCGGAGTAGGAAGGGCCCCCCAGAACCAGAGCCAGGCTGAGCGGGGGCCGACACCCTCCGAAGACCCCCCGCCGGGTCCGTCAGGGAGGGAGACAGGGCCACTCACTTCTTCAACTTGAGCTCCTTCTGCTTCCGCTCTTTGGCCTTCACAAAGGCAGTGGGGTCGAAGCGGGGCGCCCGGATGCCTGGGGACCAAGGGCAGAGGAGGCTCGCTGACTGGCCCCCGACCATCCCTCCCCCCTCCCGGGTCCGGCAGAGATCCACAGTGGGGTGGGCAGCGGGGGGACAGGGCCACACACCTGGGGGGGAGGGCGAGCGGCGGGTCAGGCCCCGGCCGCTCTCCTGGGACGAGGATCGGGGGCGGCCCCGGCCCCAGGACGCCGCCCTCTCCTGAGACGCCGCTCGCCGCTGCTCCTTCCGGGGCTGGGGAGACAGTCGGGAGGACGGGGTGCGCCTCCTGGGGAGACAGGCCGCGGCCCGGCTGAGTCTGGCCGCCTCTGCCCCCCGGAGCCCTCCCCGCCTCCCCGGCAGAGCCGCTCACCCCTGCTTGTACTGGGCCAGCTCGCTGGACAGGTACTTCAGCCGGGCCCGCAGGCTCCGCTCCGACGACTTCACCTCCTCCAGCTTGGGGGGGACGGCACCGGGGTAGGGGGGAACACAGGCCCTGAAGGTCAGGCAAGCCCCGCTCCTGGACCGCCTTCAACCCCACCCTCTCCCATCCCATGCGCTCCCCCCTCCCTCTCCATCCCCGCCCCCCAAGCCCCTCGGGGGCCCCCCACCTCCTGGGTCAGTCGCCGGCACTCCTGGCCCCGACGTCCGGCGGTCCGGTGGTGCTGGCCCCGCTCCCGCCTCAGTTCTTCCTCCAGGTTGGCCACCATGGCCTTGAGCACGGCCACCTCCCGGTGAGTCGGGGCCCGGCTCCCGGCCTCTTCTCGGGCCCGGTCCAGGGCCACCTCCAGCTCCCTCTTCTCAGTGACCGCCCGCGACAGCCTGAGAGGAGGAGGCCCACTCCGTGGTGACGCCCCCAGCCCGGCCAGGTCTCGGGGCCCCGACAGATGGCACAGCTTGGGGCGCTCCTGCCCCCCCCCAGGACCTCCCCCCAGGCCTCAGGACACTCACTGCTCCCGAAGGTGGCGGATTTCGGCGTCCCGCCCGTCCCGGGACCGGAGCTCTGCCAGCTCCTCCTTCAGGGACCGAATGATGCCCTGAAGGACCACGGGGTCAGGCTTGCCCTGGTAGGGCAGGGGCAGCGGGTAGTGGATCCTGGGGGATGACAGAGACCTGCCTCAGATTTGGGGGCTCCCCGCACCCAGGCCCGGCCCCCAGAAATGACAAAAGCTGCCCTCGCTACAGCGGACCCCAGAGATGGGCTGTTATTATTTATCAGGCCTTTTTCCAGAGGAGGGAGTGGAGCTCAGAGAGGTTCCCAGGGTCAGAGACTGGAGGGGGAAAGACTTGGGGGCTTCCACGTCCAACGTCCCCACGGCAGAGAAAAGCCAAGTGCTGACGACCCCACAGCCAGTGACTGAGGGCCCACATCCGGCCTCTCGTCCATTCGGGGCCTGAAACCCAGAGCGAGGGAGCCCCAAGACCCTTCCCGAGAGGGGATGGAGGCCCGCGGGGAGGGGGGCTGCCCGCACCTGTCAAACTCCACCGAGTAGATCAAGATCAGGTAACGCTTGGAGTTGAGCTGGGCCGAGCGGGGGCCCGGGGGTCCGGGCCGCGGCCCCACCTTGCGGTTCCGAAGGGTTTCCAGGTCCATGTAGGTCAGCAGGTCTAAGGTGACAGACTCACTGCTCTGCGAGGGAGGGGAGAGCCCACTGGGCATGTCCCACACACTGGATGCCCCCACGCCCCCCTGTGACACACCTCCGGATGGCGGCCCTCCCCTCTGTTCCCCTCTCTCCTTCCCCCTTCCCCCTCCCCTCCCCCCCCCCCACCCAGAGCAGGAGCCGGCTCTCTGGGGCCTGGCCAGGCCTTGCCCCTCACCTGCGTGAGGGCCGACTCCAGCATGCTGCAGAAGATGCTGAACTGCTTGAAGTTCCCAGTCTTGTGGGTCAGATCTTCGATGACTACAAGGGAGAGGGAAGGTCTCTGGCCTGTGCCCTAGCGGGGAGAGCCGGGGAGTCCCAGAACATCGGAGCTGCGAGGGCCTGGGAGAACGTCTCCAACGCGGGGAGCATCTTGGACCTCACAAAGGGATGCGGGCCCAGGCTCCCAGAATTCAATCAAAGGCCTTTTCATTTCCCTCTCGTTCTGCCCTGGGGTCAAATAAGGGGAAGAGGAAGAGGCTCCCTCGGAAAGCCCCCACCCCCTGTGCCCAGACACTCACAGGCCGCATCGAACTCGCCCCGCCACTGGTCAGTGGTCATTCTGTCCTCCACCTCCAGCTCCAGAACCTGCCCATTGACAGCTAAGCGCACCACGTGCTCCACGCCCCGGAAGGTGTAGTCCGCCTGCAGCCCCACCGGCTGGGCCATGTTCCACCTGCCTGGCAAGGGAGCAAAAGAGCAGGCTGGGTGCCAGGGGAGGGCCAAGAGGGGGCCGTGGGCTAATGGCCCTAGAAGGGGGCGTCAGGGCTGGGAGGGGGCTTACAACAGAACAGGTAGAAGCTGAAAAGGACTAGGATCTAAGCGCTAAAAGCGGCAGGCAGGAAGCACCGGAGTACCCAGAGCATCGGGCCTAAAGTCAGACCCGCGTCCAAATCAAGCCTCAGACACTTCCTGGCTGTGTAAGCTGGGCCACTGAGCCCGTCTGCCTCTCTTTCCCCATCTGTAAGATGGGGACAATGAGATAAAATGTGTAAAGCCCTTTGCAGAGTTTCGAGGGCGCTGCCAGCTCTCATGATTATTCAATGCCTCATTCCTGCCCAAAGCAGGAAGGAGAGTGAGACCATCGGATGTCACGACTAACGGCCCACTTAGAACATGGAACAGAAAGTTGGACCGCAGAGCGTCACTTGGCACGTTCTCTCTGGGCCTGTTTGCCCAGCCCTTTGCTCCCGTCCCCGGCCCCCACAGCTTTTTCCTCCCCTCTTGGTACCTCCCTATATTCTGGCCCCGTAGCTTTCTGCCTGTCCACACGTAGCTCCCCACATCTTCCTAAGGCACCCTTCGCGCTCTCCCCCTCCCCTTTTCTATCCTATACCCTTTCTCCCGTGTTCCAACTGATTTCAGAGGCGTTCTGGGCCATCTAACCCAAGTCATAGCCTGAGCCACACAGGGAGCACACACAAAAGCAAGAGACACACACAGAGACCTAAGCAAGCCAGAGCCATGAGAGACCTCCCACTGTCTCCTGTTACCAGAACTCTGTACCACAGTGACGATGAGCTCTCATACAGCTCTAAGAGGTGCAAAGCACTAACTCTTATCCTGACAAGAACCAGGGGCTATTACCCATCCTGAGGCAGACAGAAGTGACATGACTTGCTGAAAGTGAATCTGAATTCGTATCTTCTTGACTCCAAGCCCAGCTCTCTACCCTACGACCTACCTGCCTCCACTCAGAGGCTACAATCTGCTCTATGGAAGCCGAGTGGAGACACTCTTTCTGGCAGAGGACATGCGCTCCACGGAAGCAAGGGCCTACTACAAAGTTGGGACCTACTATGTAGAAGAGAGGGATAAAAACAGGGATATGCTGTACATAAGCAGGGACCTACTACAAGTTGGTATCCATTATATAGCAGGACCCACAACTTAAAAACAGGCTATGAAATAAGCAAGAACCTATTAGAAGTCGGGACCTATCAGGGAGGATTACGATTTAGAAGCAGAAATGTGATATACATAAACAGACACTTTACTGTAAGTTGTAATCTACTCTATAGAAATGAGGACCTACTACTTAAAAACAGACCTGATATACATAAGCAGGGACCTACTGCATACATAGGCAGGTTCTTACTGCCAGTTGTAATCTACTCTATAGAAGTATAGAAGAAGCTTTCTTAAAAGTAGGGATATGATAAATGTGAGCAAGAATCCACTACAAGGAAGTCGGGATCTATTCTCTAAAAGGGAAGACTGCTTACAAACAAGGATATGATATATCTGGAAGCAGGGACCTACTACAAGGAAATTAGGGTCTACTCTATAGAAGTGAGGACCTACTACTTAAAAAACAGACTTGATATACATAAGCAGGGACCTACTGCCAGTTTTAATGTACGCTATAGAAGGGAGGACCTCTTTCTTAAAAGCAGGGATATGAAAAATGTGAGCAAGAATCCACTACAAGAAGTCGGGATCTGCTCTCTGGAAGGGTGGACCTACTACTTAAAAACAAGGATACATGTCAGCAGGGACCTACTACAAGAAGTCGGGATCTGCTCTCTGGAAGGGTGGACCTACTACTTAAAAACAAGGATACATGTCAGCAGGGACCTACTACAAGAAGTCGGGATCTGCTCTCTGGAAGGGTGGACCTACTACTTAAAAACAAGGATATATGTCAGCAGGGACCTACTACAAGAAGTCGGGATCTGCTCTCTGGAAGGGTGGACATACTACTTAAAAACAAGGATATATGTCAGCAGGGACCTACTACAAGAAGTCGGGATCTGCTCTCTGGAAGGGTGGACCTACTACTTAAAAACAAGGATATATGTAAGCAGGGACCTACTACAAGGAAGTCGGGATCTGCTCTCTGGAAGGATGGACCTACTACTTAAAAACAAGGATATATGTAAGCAGGGACCTACTACAAGAAGTCGGGATCTGCTCTCTGGAAGGATGGACCTACTACTTAAAAACAAGGATATATGTAAGCAGGGACCTACTACAAGGAAGTCGGGATCTGCTCTCTGGAAGGATAGACCTACTACTTAAAAACAAGGATATATGTAAGCAGGGACCTACTACAAGAAGTCGGGATCTGCTCTCTGGAAGGATGGACTGACTACTTAAAAACAAGGATATATGTAAGCAGGGACCTACTACAATCAGTCGGGATCTGCTCTCTGGAAGGGTAGACCTACTACTTAAAAACAAGGATATATGTAAGCAGGGACCTACTACAAGAAGTCGGGATCTGCTCTCTGGAAGGGTGGACCGACTACTTAAAAACAAGGATATATGTAAGCAGGGACCTACTACAATCAGTCGGGATCTGCTCTCTGGAAGGGTGGACCGACTACTTAAAAACAAGGATACATGTCAGCAGGGACCTACTACAAGAAGTCGGGATCTGCTCTCTGGAAGGGTGGACCGACTACTTAAAAACAAGGATACATGTCAGCAGGGACCTACTACAAGAAGTCGGGATCTGCTCTCTGGAAGGGTGGACCTACTACTTAAAAACAAGGATATATGTAAGCAGGGACCTACTACAAGGAAGTCGGGATCTGCTCTCTGGAAGGATGGACCTACTACTTAAAAACAAGGATATATGTAAGCAGGGACCTACTACAAGAAGTCGGGATCTGCTCTCTGGAAGGATGGACCTACTACTTAAAAACAAGGATATATGTAAGCAGGGACCTACTACAAGGAAGTCGGGATCTGCTCTCTGGAAGGATGGACCTACTACTAAAAACAAGGATATATGTAAGCAGGGACCTACTACAAGAAGTCGGGATCTGCTCTCTGGAAGGATGGACTGACTACTTAAAAACAAGGATATATGTAAGCAGGGACCTACTACAATCAGTCGGGATCTGCTCTCTGGAAGGGTAGACCTACTACTTAAAAACAAGGATATATGTAAGCAGGGACCTACTACAAGAAGTCGGGATCTGCTCTCTGGAAGGGTGGACCGACTACTTAAAAACAAGGATATATGTAAGCAGGGACCTACTACAATCAGTCGGGATCTGCTCTCTGGAAGGGTGGACCGACTACTTAAAAACAAGGATACATGTCAGCAGGGACCTACTACAAGAAGTCGGGATCTGCTCTCTGGAAGGGTGGACCGACTACTTAAAAACAAGGATACATGTCAGCAGGGACCTACTACAAGAAGTCGGGATCTGCTCTCTGGAAGGATGGACCTACTACTTAAAAACAAGGATACATGTCAGCAGGGACCTACTACAAGAAGTCGGGATCTGCTCTCTGGAAGGGTGGACCGACTACTTAAAAACAAGGATATGCTATATACGTGAGCAGGGACCTACTAGGCGTCAGTCGGGCTGCTCCACAGAAGCGGGGGTGCAACACACACCAAGGAAGCAACCCGCTAGAGAGAGGCGGAGTCCTGCTATACGGCAGGCTATCCCATCAAACCCCGACAATGGTCACTCGCCCCGCCGAGCCCGAGATAATTGTCCCAAGCTTCCCTGCCTCAGCCCCGTCGGCCTCCGCCGCCCAGGTGCCCGAGCTCCGGGACCCCCGTGGCCCCCTCCCCACCTAGCACCCCTCACCCCGCAATACTCCGACTCCCAGCGTCACCCGCCTCCGGTTCCGCCGTTCAACTGCCACTTGTCAAGCCCCGCCCCTCAGCGACATCCTTCCGCCATTCATTGGTCTAAGGGAGTCAGCTTCCAGAGTGTCATTGGCCGCTACGACCGCCCATCCAGAAAAACCCTGCCCCCGCCGCGCTTGTTTTTCATTGGCTAAGAAGTGCACCATACCAGATTTGTATTGGTTAAATTAACAACCCGTCTAGCTAAGTTCGGCCTCTAGGCGGGTCTCTTGGATGAACACAGGGAAAGGGAGGAGTTCCGGTAGGCTTTTCCGTCTGTCTCGCTTTTTCCTTCGGCCCCTTCCCCTACTGCTCTCTTTTCATTGGTCCCAGTGAGTTCCATTACCAGAGTTCTATTGGTGAGTTCTTCCTTCCATCGCAGGAAAACCCCACCCCCCGGGCTAAGTAAATGGGTTCTCTTACTGCGCAGGTGCTGCTTTGATCCCGCTCTCCTCCCTCACCCCCCAGCTCTCTCTCTGAGCCCCACCCCGCGGCTTGCCGTGCTCTCATCTCATTGGCGAAAAGGACTTCCAGTCTGAAACCACACATATCCCTCCTTTCTCTCTCGTTTATTGGTCATGTCTGGTGCCAGTCAGGACGTGAGGGGGGCGGGGCTGCGGGAGATTTGCCCAAAGCTGGTACCCCAGACGCTGGGATGCAGGACCTGGAGCCTGAGGGCATTGAGTGCAGCCTTCCAGAAATTGTTACAGATGGGGAAACTGAGGTCTGAGGAAATACAGACTGCCCGAGCCAGAAGATATCCTGGGATCGTCTTACCCTGAAATTGATGTTCCTAAAGCACAGTTCTGTCTCTCACTCCCCTGCTCAAGAGGACTCTATGGCTCCCTATCACCTCCAGGATCAAATGCCCTTCTCAAACCTGCCCCCCTCCTACTTTTCCCGCCGACTTATACCCACACAACTGCCCAAGTCCTCTGAGGTCCAGTAAGATTGGCCTAATATCCTCACACAGGACACTCCTCCTTCCCTCCTCTGGGCATTTTCACTGACATGGGCTCTTATCCCCGGAATGGAGCTGAGTTCAAATCCAACCTCAGATACTTACTTAGTTATGTAAGCCTGAGCGAGTATTTAAACTGTTTGCCTCAATTTCCTCATCTGCACAATGGGGGTAATAAAAGTAGCACCTATCTCTTCCAGAGTTGTTGGAAAGATTAAAAGAGAAAACAATTGAAAAGGGCTTACCAAAACTCCTGACCCATAGTAAGTATTATATAAATGTTGGCTAAATTATGCAACCCAGATTAGAAGAAAAGCAGAAAGCTGGGAAACAAGTTTTACTTTTCCCTTGATAAAGGTCACATTTCTCAAATGTACAGAGAAACAAGTCAAATTTATAAGGATATAAGTCAATTGATAAATGGTCAAAGGATAAAAAAAGGCAGTTTTCAGATGAAGAAATTAAAGCTATCTATAGTCGTATGAAAAAAATGCTCTAAATCACTATTGATTAGAGAAATGCAAATTTTAAAAACTCTGAGATACCGCCTCACACCCGTCAGATTGGCTAATATAATATGACCGAAAAGGAAAAGGATAAATGTTGAAGAGGAAGTGGGAAAACTGGAACACTGATGCATTATTGGTGAAGTTGTGAATCGACCCAAGCATTCTGTAGAACAATTTCGAACTATGCTCAAAGAGTTGTCTTTGTTCATGTCCAGCAATACCACTACTAGGTCCAAAAATGACCATTTAAAAATGGAAAAGGATCCACACGTACAAAAATATTTTTGTTGTGGCAAAGAATTGGAAATTGAAGGAATATCTATTTATTGGGAAATGGCTGAACAAATTACGGTATATGGATTAACGAAATACTATCGTCTTATAAGAAATAACGAGCAGATGGATTTCAGAAAACTCTGGAAAGACTTACATGGATGGAGGCTGAGTAAAGCAAGCAGAACCAGGAACACATTGTATACGTAACAACAACATTATGCGATGAACAACTGTTAGACTTAGCTCTTCTCCCCAATAAAACGGTCCGAGATAATTCCAAGGGACTTGTGATGTAAGAGAAACTGTGGAGTTTGAATGCAGATCAAAGCATCCAATTTTCACTTTTTTGGTTTTTTTTTCCTTTCTCGTGGTTTTCCTCTTTTGTCTGTTTGTTTTTCCACAACATGACTAATGTGGAAATATGTTTAATATGATTGTATATATATATATATATATATATATATATATATATATATATCACATATTTGATGGTTTATCATATTGAGAAGGAGGAAGAAAAAAATATAGAACTCAAAAAATAATAAAATAATAATATTATTATTATATTATATAATAATAAAATTATAAAAGTGAATGTTGAAAGGTATTATTACACATGATTGGGGGAAAATACTATTAAGAGAAAAAAATTGGCTAAAAACCAACATAAAGCAAAACCCCACCTCCTGACTTCCTTGACTTCCTTCAGGTCCCAGTTAAAATCCCACTTTCAAAAGGATGCCTTTCCCACTCCTTAATTCTAGTGCCTTCCTCTATATTTATTTCCTATTTATCCTATATGTAGCTTTTTTTGGGTACATTTTGTTGCTGTTCAGTTATTTCAGAGACTTGGTGATCCCGTTTGAGCTTTTCTTGGCAAAGAGAGTGAAGTTGTTTGCCCTTTCCTTCTCCAACTCAATTTTACAGATGAGGAAACTGAGGCAAACAGAATTAAATGATAAGTCACTTAACCCTTGGCCATAATCACACAGCTAGTAAGTATTAGAGGTCATATTTGAACTATGAAGATGAGTGCTCCTGACTCCAGGTCTGGCACTCTATGCATGAAGGCGCCACCTTCCACCTCTAGATTGATTGATTGATTGATTGACTTATTTATTTGTTTGTTTGTTTGTTTGTTTGGGTACAGGTTGTTTCATCCCAGTAGCAGCTTAAGGGCAGAGACTTTTCATCTACATTGTTGTATTCTCAATGCTTTCCACAGGTCCTGGCACCAGTGGACACTTTATAAATGATTGTTGATTTCTCATTCATTTAATTTATCTGTTCTAGCCTTTTCCATTTTATAGAAGGGGAAACTGAGGGAGTTTATACAAGGTCACATGTAGTCTCTATGATATGTCTCCCAGTTCTGTACTTCAGACCTAATCGCTCCCTCTGAGCTAGAACATCTCCAGCTTGCCTTCCAGACTTGGCTGTCCCAGATTCTCACACTCGACGTATCCAAAAGCAGGGTGCTCGTCTTTCTCCCCAAACCTCCTCCCTCCCCAGCCCCTGGGCTCACCCCAGCCTCATGACTTCAGCTCCTCCCTCATTCTCTAGCCTCCTCCTCTCCCAACCTGTGAGCCCCCTTCTCTGGCCCAGCACTGCCAGTGGCCCATTACCCGCTCTCTGGACTATTATCATAACCCAAGGGGGCCTCCTGCCTCACGTGTCTCTCCTCTCCCAGAGAAAAGACAACCGCTCTAATCTCCCTCAGCTCCAATCTATCCCAACCTAACCGCAAAGATCGCCATTTTTAAAAACACGGGTCAGGATCAAATGGCAAGTTCTCTGGAGTCCAAAGCCCTTCTCATGCAACCCGGCCCCTTCTCCCCTTCCCAGTCATCCTTTATTCCCTTCCACATACTCCATGAGTCAGTGGCGCTGACCCTCCTGGCTGCTTCTCGAAGACACTCTCCCCCAAAGACGCCAAAGTCTAGTCCCGCTCTGTGACAGAACACTCTGCCTCTTCGATGTCACCTGCGAGCCTCCCGGCTTCCTTCAAGTCAGCTCAAAGCCCCTTGTCCTTGGAAAGCTTTCTTCCCACCCAGTGCCTTTCTCTGGATCACCTTCCATTTACACCTGGAAGTTCAAATGACCGTGTGGTCTTCTCTGCTAGAACGGGAACCGCCCGTCTGCAGCCATTGGGTTTTTGGTTTGTTTGTTTGCTTTTTGCTCATTTTTGCAGTCCAGACACCCAGCAGGCAATGAATGCTTGTGGAACGCCAGACTAAGCCCACGCAGCTCCCTCTGCAGCCCTGGCTTTTCTGGACTCTAAGGCAGGGAGGCCTTTTGGACTCCAGTTCCATGTTCTTTGACCCCAAATCCAAGGGGAGGTTTCCTGTGCCCTAGAAAGCAGAAACAACCAGTCTCCTTAGCTTGGATAGAAAGGTCTTCTTCTTGCAGGATAGATGGTCAAAGCCAACCTGGAGGGAAAACTAGTCAAAGCATCCCAGAGCGGAAATCTAGCCCCAATGTGCCCTTGACTTGCTGTGTGACTTCAGGCAGGTCCCTTCCTTCCTCCCCCTGGGGCTCATTTCCTGCTCTGTCAGATGAGAGAGTGGGATCCCAAGGTGCCCTGATAGTTTGTGATGAGATGGTGCACGGCCCCCATCCCGGCCCCTTCCCTGTGTATTCCCAGGCTGGGGCCCAGCTGCTAATTTGAGTTCTAGGGATCGTCCCCGCGGGTTCTGCTCTCGGCAGTGAGCTCCTCCTTCACGATCAGCAGCAGGCCAGTCAGCTCCCAGCAAAGTCCTGTCATCAACGGGAGAGGGTTAAGAACAGCTGCTGCAACATGTTTCCCATGCCATGCATGCACAGAATGGGCTCAGCTTCAGAGCACGGGACGCTTAACCAGGGGGCGGGCAACTCAGGGTTCTGGTACTCAAAGGGCCTGGAGGACTTTTCTTCTGCATCAGGTCCTTCAGGTGAGTTTGCAGAGTCCTCACAGCCTGATTCTAGATTGCCCGAGTCTATACCTCCGGATACTGCTTCCCCCCCTTAGACTGTTACCCCGTCTGCCTGCAGTGGGTGACTCGTTACCCCGTCTGCCTGCAGTGGGTGACATGTTACCCCGTCTGCCTGCAGTGCGTGACTCGTTACCCCGTCTGCCTGCAGTGCGTGACTCGTTACCCCGTCTGCCTGCAGTGCGTGACTCGTTACCCCAGGCTCTGCTCCCTCTCTATACTTGAAATGTCCTTGAGTTTAGGGTTTCTTGAATTCCTGATACGGGTCGTCTCTCTGGACCAGGAGCCTCTAGATATCATAGATAGTCGGAGCAAGAACAGGAGAGGAGAGACAGAGACAGAGGCACAGAGAGAGAACCAGAGAGACGGAAACGGACAGAGACAGAAAGATTCAGAGAGAGAGAGACAAAGACAGAAAGAGAAAAAGGAGAGAGAGACAAAAGCAGAAGACAGATAAAGAGAAGGAAAGAGAGGACAGAGAGACAGAGATAGAGAAGCAGAGACAAAAGAGGAGAGAGAAACAGACATGGAGGGAGAGAGATAGAAATAGAGAAAGAGGGAGAAACAAAGAAAGGGAGACACACACACACACACACACACACACACACACACACACAGGATCCCTTCCTCTCCTTTTGCAAGAGTTTGAGGGTGTTTTTGTGTTTTTCTGTCTACCTCTCCATCTCTCTGTCTCTTTCCCTCCATCCATCTCTGCTTTCCATCTGTCTCTCCCTCTCTCTTTGGCTCTCTCTATTACTTTCTTTCTGTCTCTGTGTCTGTCTTTCTTTGTCTCTGTCACTCTGTCTTGATCTCTAGCTCTGCCTATCTCTCTCTGATTCTGTCTCTCTCATCTCTATCTCTGTCTCTCTGTCTCTGTCTCTCTCTCTTTCTCTCTGTGTCTCTCTTTGTGTCTCTGTGTCTCTGTCTGTCTCTCTCTGTGTCTCTGTCTCTCTCTGTGTCTCTTTTTGTGTCTCTGTGTCTCTGTCTCTCTGTGTGTCTCTCTTTGTGTCTCTGTGTCTCTGTCTCTCTGTCTCTCTCTCTGTCTCTCTCTCTCTCTCTGTGTCTCTGTCTCTCTCTGTGTCTCTCTTTGTGTCTCTGTGTCTCTGTCTCTCTCTGTGTCTCTCTTTGTGTCTCTGTGTCTCTGTCTCGCTCTGTGTATCTCTTTGTGTCTCTGTGTCTCTGTGTCTCTGTCTCTCTCTGTGTCTCTCTTTGTGTCTTTGTGTCTCTGTGTCTCTGTCTCTCTCTGTCTCTCTCTGTGTCTCTCTTTGTGTCTCTGTGTCTCTGTTTCTGTTTCTCTCTCTCTCTTTCTCACTCTCTCTCCTTTTTCTGGAGCTTACCAAATTTGAAGCCCTCGGGGGTGTGGCTAATTTGTCTCCTCAGCCAATCACATCACTTCCCTTAATTCGGTCAGAGAAAGGTGTTGACACACCAGAAAGGCCTGGCGGGTAAAGCCATCTTTTACTCTTGGTTTAAAGCCTTGTGATTCTCTCCGGTGCCTCCCAGGACCACCCCGGCTGAACTGGGGGTGGAGATCAGTGTCCCCTCGCCCTTGGTCCCTGACAAGGATCCAGTAGATGGGGTTCTAGGCTGGGGAATGCCCAGAGCTGTCCAGCAGCTCATGTTAGGCAGAGGGAGACGAGTTTGGATCCACCCACCGCCCCCCTGGCCACTTTGAGCCTCAGCTTCCTCTGCCAGGAACCCAAAGGGCCGCACTCTGGTGCCCAAGGCTTCCTGGCCTCTGGAGTTTTCCCTACGGTTTTTCCAATTCCAGGGCCCCCACCGCCTCCCGCTCCCAACTCTACAGACGATCCCCTCCCCCATCTGCCATTGCCCTCTCCAGCCTTCTGTCAGACCCAGCCTCAGCTGCCATCTGTGTGATAGCTGCCTCTTCATCTGTATAATGGGGATGATGGTAATAACAAGAGCCCCTGTTTCCCAGGGCTGTCGTGAGAATCAAATGAGATAAAACTTGCAAAGTGCTTAGCACAGTGCCTGGCACCCAGTAGGCGCTTAATAAATGCTTATTCCCTTCCCTTTGCCATAGGGCTACTCCCCCCAAAGGTACCAACTGCAAACTTGGCGATGCCTTTTATCCTGGAAAATATTGGTCCTTGTCATGTAGCAGGGACCGCGTCCCAAACACAGGCCCTCTCACAGCTATCTTGTGGGGCCGGGCCCCGGGGGCCACGTCTTGGGGTGTGTGGTTCTCCTTTCTATTCCCTCTGCCAGCTAGAGTACCTGAGGCCCCTCCCCAGAAGCCCCTTCTCACTGACCTGCCCCAGAGACAGGAAGGCCCAGGATGGGGGGGATTCCCTGGGGGTCACCGATCTGGTCCCATGCTCGCCCCAATGGCCAACCCAGGCTCGAATGGAGCTCCTCTCCGCTCACCGACTGGTCTGGTCACCACCCACCCCTTCCTCCCTTTGCACCGGACCCTAGGGAAACTTTCCTCGTTTGTCCATAAAGAATCCTCGGGGTCGGAGGAACAAACAGCAAAAGCGGCCAATATTTCTGCATCTCTGAGCCCTTAGGGGTCGTTAAGATCTGAGAGGCCTGGAAGGGGAAGAGTTTGCCAGGTTGGGAGACCAAGGTGACAGTTGGATGGAGGTTGGACCGGATGGGGGGGGGGCAGCCCCACCAGGCGGGGGTCCAAGGGAAGATGATGAGGGTCTGTACCGGGTGAGGGCCGTGCCAGAGGAGAGAAGGAGGCATCTGGAAGAAATGTCACAGAGGGAAAAGCGATAGGGCGACAACGGACTGGGCACGGGGGCGGGTTGGTTGGGGGAGAATAAGGAGAGAATTTGAGCCTGGATCACTTAGAGGCGAGGGCCCCGCCAAATGGGAGCTTGGGTGGGAGAAGAGAAGGAGCTCACGTGGGGACATATTGAGTTTAAGGTAACTCCAGGACTTCCATTTCCACTTCCAAAGGCACTTGGGGATACAAGGCCGGGCCGAGCCGGCAGGGAGATCAGGGCTCAGCAGCCCAGTCTGTGGGCGACAATGAGATCTCTGGGAGAAATAGTACGGAGAGGGAAGAGAAAGACTCTGGAGAGAGCCTTGTTGCCCACCCATGGTAAAATGACCACGGGCAGGATGAAGAGCCCAGAAAGAAAACTGCGAAGGATCAGTGGAAAGGAGGAGATCCACAGCGACAGGCCGCAGGAAGGTGGGGGAGTGGGGTTTGGGAAAAGCCGTCGGAGAGGGCGATCTCAATGGAGAATGAGGGCAGCCTGCAGACCATACAGAGTCAGAACACATCGAGGGTGAAGGAAATGGAGCCGTCTATCATAATGTCCCAGGGTGGTTAGCCACGCGGGGCAGGAAGGACTGAAGCAAGGGAAGGGGTCCTGAGCTTGGGGAGACACAGGGGACCCGGCTTACGTGTCAGGAAGCAGGAAGGAAGTGGCCACTAGACAGGGGGAGAGTGAAGGGCAGATGCTTTCCAAGCTGCTGGAAAGGATAGAATGGGATCACTCGGGCAGCTAAAGGGACTTGGCAAGAAGGAGGGTCGCCCGATTTTGTGAAGGAGGAGCTGGTGGTAAACATAAGGTGAGGAAGAAGGAAGAATTCAGAGCTTCGAGTGATGGGTTTCCACTCTTTTCCCCAGTAAAATCTGTGGCTCTTATCTAGAAGGTGGAGGGAGGGAGAGTCATGGGAGGTTTGAGGAGGATGTGTTTTAGGAGAGCCTCTGCGGACAGTGGGATGGAGAGGCGATTAGGGAAATAGAGGAAGATTAACTTGTGGCGGCGAGGGCCTCAGTGAGGTGATTATTGTAATTTTTGGTCACATTCAGTTCTCCATAACTGCATTCGGGGTTGGTTGTCTCAGCAGAGATTGGAGCGGTTGCCATTTCCTTCTCCACTCATTTTACAAATGAGGAAACTGAGGCAAAGCGCCCAGGGTCACGCAGCTGGTGAGTGTCCGACTTGAACTCAGGAAGACGTCTTCCTCCAGTCTCAGCGCTCTATCCACCCCGCTCCCATCTCATACATAGTATGTGCTTAATAAATACTTATTGATTGAATGAGTGGGACTCTCTCCAAAGCTATTTGCTTCCTTCCTCCACTTGAAGTCTTTAGCTCACAGGGCCAAGAGTTCCTCCTGGCCAATCCAGGCCCTCCCTCTGGGACCATCGCTCAACAGTCATCTCTCCTTGAAGTTCACTCCATCCAGTCTAGACTTTGTGGCTGGCCTCTCTGGGCTTCCAGGTCGCTTCCTCCTCCTCAGAAAGCTCAGCCCCGGTCCAACCTCCTTGATTCCCTTAATGTCTATATCCAGTCGGCCTCAACTGCCCCACGCCTTAAATGCCTCCCTGACCCAGACCCACAGACGTTGGCCCACCTAGCACACAATGGCGGCTCTGAACCTTGAACCTCTCCCCGGTTACACGTAACACAACATGGGTTACATACGTGCATCATTTTTTAATGTTTCCATATGGAGCATGCTGGGAGAGAAAAGTCAACACAAAAGGGGAAAAGCATGAGAAAAGCAAACAAGACTTAAACAGCGGACATAGCCCGTGTGGATTTACGGCCTCCACAGTTCTCTCTCTGGACACAGATGGCGTTTTCCATCCAAAGTCTATCGGAATTGCCTTGGATCACTGGATCGCTGAGAAGAACCGAGTCTTTCCTAGTTGATCATCACATGATCTCACTCTTACTGTATACAGTGTTTTCCTGGTTCTGCTCACTTTACTCAGCGTCTTTTCATTAAATCCTCCCAGGCCTTTCTAAAATCAGCCTGTTCATCATTTTTATATAAAAATAATATTCCACAACCTTCATGTACCACAATCTATTCAGCCTGGATTCTCCCACGGATGGGCATCCACCCAGTTTCCAGTTTCTGGCCACTACAAAGAGGGCGCCACAAACATTTTGGCACATACGGGTCCCTTTCCCTCCTTTATGATTTCTTTAGGATACAAGCCCAGTAGTGACACTGCTGGATCAAAGGATATGTACAAGTATATATATATATATATATATATATATATAGAGAGAGAGAGAGAGAGAGAGAGAGAGAGAAAGAAAGAGAGAGAGAGAAAGAGGAGAGAGAAAGAGGAGAGAGAGAGAAAGAGGAGAGAGAGAGAAAGAGAGAGAGAAAGAGGAGAGAGAGAGAAAGAGGAGAGAGAAACAGAGAGAGAGAGAGAGAGAGAGAGAGAGAGAGAGGAGAGAGAGAGAAAGAGGAGAAAGAGAGAGAGAAAGAGAGAGAGAGGCAGAGACAGAGAGACAGAGACAGAGAGAGACACAGAGAGAGAGAGAGAGAGGAGAGAGAGAGAGAGAGAAAGAGGAGAGAGAGAGAAAGAGAGAGAGAGAGAAAGAAAGAGAGAGAGAAAGAGAAGAGAGAGAGAGAAGAAAGAGAGAGAGAGAAAGAGAGAGAGAGAGAGAGAGAAGAGAGAGAGAAAGAGAAGAGAGAGAGAGAGAGAAAGAGGAGAGAGAAAGAGAGAGAGGCAGAGACAGAGAGACAGACACAGAGAGAGACACAGAGAGAGAGAGAGAAACAGAGAGAGAGAGAGGAGAAAGACATAGATATGTCTTTGGGCCTATCTAACTTTCCAATCAACAACAACCCCCCCACCCCAGATCCAGACCCAGACCCCACAGAACACTTCATTCTAACCTTTCTGATTTGCTTATCCTATCTTATTGTATATGTGTATATGAATGTATGTGTATATATGTTTAAAGAAAATAATTGTGAGGTAATTGGGGTTAAGTGACTTGCCCCGGGTCACACAGCTGGGAAGAGTTTAGTGTCTGAGGCCAGACTTGAACTCGGGTCCTCCTGACTTCAGGGCCGGGTCTCCATCCACTGCAGTACAAGCTCTCGTATATTCTCACAGCCATCGCATGGACGGGCAGGACGAAGACCTGAGCCCGGCCTCCGAAGCGGACACTTCCTCGCCGCGTGACCCCGACCACGTCCCATGCAAAACCTCCCCGGTATGGAATAACTCGAAGCTATTTCAATCCCCGAGCATCCTCTCAGAGCTGCCAAAGTGACTTTCTAAGGCGCAGGGTCTCTCGGAGTCACCCACTTACTCATTAAACTCCCTCTCACTGCTAGGATCAGACAGAAATCTCTCTGCTTATTATGCAGAGGTCCCAAATTATCTTCCATCTCTGGGATGAACGTCTTCCCTTTTATCCCGGATTGACGTTCAGCTCCTTTCAGTCGTGTCCCACCCTCCGCGACCTCGTTTGGGGGTTTCTTGGCAGAGATCCTGGAGGAGTTGCTTTCTCCAGCTCATTTACAGATGGGGAGACTGAGGCAGGCGGGGTGCCGTGACTTGTCCAGGGTCCCCCAGCCAGCCAGGGTCTGGAGACAGATTTGAACTCAAGCTGAGGGTTGCCCACCCCGGACCCCGGGCTGTAGGCACTATGGCGCCCCCTAGCGGTCCTCACATAGTCCAACTAAAATATCACCCTACCAGAATGGGGGGGGGGGGGGAGGGGAGATGCTCCCTGGCTGCCTCCTGTGCGGGATGCTCTCCGCTCACCGGCCTCTTGGACCCCTGCCGTCCTTCAGGATTCAGTAAAGGGCACCTGCTCCCTTCCCCCCCATGTACCCCCATATGCACGAGCTGGATCCCCTAAATACCCCCATATGTCTCCCCCATAAGACAGCAGGAGCCTTTTGCACTTCGGTGCTTGGAAACCCGGACCCGAACACGGGAGAGATCTGCCAGATAAATGTGGGGCGGCTTCTTTGCTTGCTGACCGACCCTTAGACTTGCCTGCCCTACAGCAGGAAGCAGGGGGGCTTCCCACAGGGGAAGGGCCTCTCACCCCGTGGGAAAGCTCCTTGGCACCCCACGGCTCTGCGGGCTCGTCCCTGATCCCAACCGCTCCCCACGCCACAAAGTGGCCGCACGTCCCTCCTCCCGGGGCTCAGCTCTGCTTTTATTGGGCTCTTAATAAACATTTCTTGAGCTGAGCTAATTCAGCTCCATAATTTGAATATTAAAATCTGGGCCTTCGAGCCCAGAAGGGATCCTGGGAGCATCTCCCACCGCGGAGCTTCTCTGAGGGACAAAATGGAACCCAAGAGCGAGAGTCCCTTCCCCTTGCCCGTCCCAGACTTCTGAGCTTGGGCTCAGGCCGGGTAAAATGACCTCCCCCAGTGGAAGCCTTGCCCCACTGTCCCCGCCTCCCGCAGCGATCCAGCTGGGTGGGCTGAATCAAGGGGGGGCAGGAGAGAGGGACGGAGTAGCCCCTGGGGGATTTCCCAGACAGAAAAGGGGACCCAGGTGTCCAGATCCCCGGCCCCCTCCCTTCCCGGCGGTTTCATGCGCAGGGGTGGATCGGTGTTCTATCAGCCAATGCCTTCCCCCCGTTCGAGGCTGAGTCGGGGGCCTCAGCAGTCCCCCAGGACCCAGAGCCTGAAAAGCTGACGATGCGTTGCCATGGTGATGGGCTTGGGGACGTTGTCATGGTAGTAGAGAGAGGTTTAAAAATATCTGCGAGGAGGTGTGTGTGTGTGTGCGTGTGTGCGCGTGTGTGTGAGCCCAAGCATCCTCCATGCAGCCCATGTGCTCCTTCATGTATGTTCGGTCACCCTGGGCCGTCACGTGGGAGCGTCCTCCTGCATGCGGGGTCAGCGTGTGGCTTGTGTCCCCGAGCACGGCTCCTCCTGCGTCCTGGCTGCATGCTAATGCACACTTACGTGATCCGGCGGGGGAGGGCCGCGTGTCCCTTTGTGTCTCCCGCTCGGCGTGTGACCTGGGCTCCGGGGCGTGTGCTGGGGCCGCCTGGGTCCCGGGCCGTGTTGAGGAGTCCGGGGGCCGGGATTTCTCCCTCCGGGGGACGGGTCCCCTCCGGTCCCAGGGTTTGTCGAATTTCTCAGTAGGAGGCTCTGTATGGCAATGCCTCCTTCCGCCCTCGGCCCCTCTCCCCCGTTGCCGGGACAACCGGCTTCTGTGGTCCCTCCTGGCAGGGGAGAAAAGGAGGCAGATGTGGGACCATCCCCACCCCCATTCCTCCTCAGTCAGAGGGAGGGGACGGTGGCTCTGGGGACAATGGGGGGAGTAGGGGACAGATGGAGCAGCCGCCCTGGCTGCCCCAGCCCGGGGACCATCTGCTCCTGGCCCCAGCCTCCATTCCGGGGACGCCGAGAGCCGTGTTTCACCCTGAAACTTTGGGCTCCTCACAGGCAGGGCTCGCTTCCCACTCTCCTGGGAACTCCCCTCTCACACCGGGGTGTCCCGTCCCTGCAGCTCCCCAAAGAAGCTGGCGATGAGGGCTAGAGAGAGGAAATCCAACCTTTCACCCCGCCCCTTCTCACCCTCGCCCCCAAACCCCTGATTGTCCTTGGCCGGACCGTCCCTCTGAAGAGATGGAATAAAGGAGCCTGAAATTGTCAAGTGGTTGTGTGCTCTTGAACAAGTCACTTTCCTTCTTTGAGAGGGAATGAATAAAACAGGGATCAATAAAATCACCAACAAAATAGGGATCACATATTCGTTCTATTTTAAAGTGTTGTTGGGAGAGAGAATTATGTCCTAAAATCTCAGCAGCACTATAGAAAGATGATGCGTTCTCATCACCAATATTACTTCCTCACTCTACTAGCATTATCATTATTAATGATTATAAGTCATACATATAAAACATTTAACATGTAGGGCTTGTCCCTGATCCCAACCACTCCCCACGCCACAATTTTGCTTAAATTGCAGACTCTGGCAAATCACTTCATCAGAATTTTGCCTCAATTTCCTCATCCGTAAAGTCCCTGCCTCCTGTGATTGTGAGGGAATATGCTCGCAAACCCAGGACGGGATCAAAAAAAGTACCGGGTTTAGTAGCAAGGAGGAACCTTGATTGTGACTAGTTGTGGGACTTGCAGGCCATTAAGTCACCCTGTGCCTCAGTTTCTTCCTCTGTAAAATGGGTAGATAATAAATACGAAACACACAAAGCGGCTGTGACCTTTGTTTGTAAATTTCTTTGTGAGCCATAGAGAGCCATAGAATGTTATTGAATTAAATCTCACCCAACAATTATCGGTCAAATCTACTAGTCACTCACAAGTTTATAAGAACAAAGATAAAAAGCAGGGTCTGCCCTTTAGGGGCTTGCAGACACAAGTTACTGGCAGACAGAAATCATAAAGAGAGAAATGATCTTACTAAGTACTTACTAATGCTACAAAATTTACATTGACTAATGTGGAGAGGGAACATTTCCTGTAGGATTAAGAACTAAAAAAATAAAAAGAACTGAGCCTGGAAGGAAACAAAGGATTGAAGAGGAGGAAGTGACTTCCAGGCCTGTGCCACGGCAGGAGATGGGATCCATCAGGATCAGAGAATACGAAAGAGGTCAGTTTGACCCAACTGTGAAGTGAGTGATGAGGGGAATAGAGGAAAGTGTCTCTTCCGGGCTGGAACCAAACCCTAGGATCAAATTTCAGGGACTCTTGACTAATTCTTGAGAGGGAAAATGGCATCCCATCCCTCTTTCTAGAATTTAGAGATTTTACAATTTGACCCCTACTTTACAAATGAGGAAACTGAGGCAAAGATAAAGGAAGTGGATTACCAGAGGTCACATCGAAGAAATAGGGTCGTTGGGACTCCATTCCAGGTCACTCAAGTCCAAAATGAGTCAACTTCCATCTTCTCTTTGTCCCCTCCGCACACTCTATGGTTCGGCCTCCCCGTCTCGGCCGCTCTTCCCGACAGCAATATTCCCGTCTCCCTTCTCCCAGCCGGGCTGGCCCTCACCTCTGGGCTGCGTTCCTTCCTCATTTGCTCCTCTCGGAACCCTGGCTTCCTTGGAGACTCAGTTCCGGCTCTGCTCTCCACAGTCTCGCCCCCTCTAGTTCCCCTGCACCCCTTCTCTGGACATCTCTTGTCTACCTTGGGAGGGATGTATACGTTGCCTTTGATATTAGCATTAGGACTGATTTTTTTTTTTAGCTTTGACTCTTCTGGCTTAACACCGTGCCTGGTAAATGATAGAGATGCTGGTTTGCTCGATGATTCATTTATTGATCCAAGGCAATCCACCAAGTATTTGTCCAGCACCCGCTGTATGTGTGAGCCATCGTCCCTGGCTTTGGGAAGTCACAGACAAAGCCGGGGGACGGTTCTGGGCAACAGGACTTTACATTCTAAAGGAAAGGGGAGACGTGATTTGAGATGGGAGAGACTGACTGCTGGGGCACCCAGAGGGCTTTGGGGCTGTGCTTTGGGACAATGAATGCCACCTTCGTGATGTAAGATCCCTGAAGGCTGGATTTTGAATCTGTGGTGTACATGAGGCACCCCAATGCTTGCTGATAGACTAGGCAGGGGCTCTTCACCCGAATTCAGGGAGCCTCTTTTAAAAACCATTTTTTGTTCAATCTTAATGTCTTAAAGTCATGATTCTGAGAAAGGGTCTAGAGGTTTACCTGACTATCAAAGGGGCCACGGCACCAAAAAGGTAAAGAAGCCCCCACTAGGAATAGTGGCTGGAGCCTTAATTTAATCTGCCTGGGGAACTTCATATAAAGCAACTGTTTGTCAAGGAAAGTCAGCCTTTTCAATTCAGTGGCTTAAATTGCTGCCCAAAGCGTTGAGAGATTAAGTGACCGCTTCAGGGTCACACAGGCAGTATATACTCTGTGACCCAAGTGGGATTTGGCTGTCTTGCTGGCTCTGAAGCCAGCTCTCTCTCTCTCTCTCTCTCTCTCTCTTTCTCTCTCTCTCTCTCTCTCTCTCTCTCTCTCTCTCTCTCTCTCTCTCTCCTACCATACACATCCTCTAAATCACTACAGCAATGGAAACTATGATTGCCCTTGTCACTAATGAGGCTGAAGTTATCACAATAATGATAATGATAGGAATAAGTCATATAAAGCTTTAAAGTCTGCAAGCACTTTTCTGTCTCATTTGATTCTCACTGCGACCTTATGAGATAAAGTGCTCCTATTAGCTCCATTTTACAGAAAAGGAAACTGAGGCAGAGAATGACTTGACCGGGCTCCCACAACTCCTGTGTGAGATTGAGATTGAACTTCGAGCTTTCACATTGATAAGGGGCTTTAAGATTCGCCAAACACTTTATATTTCTCATCTGCTCCCCTCAAGAGTCCTGTGAGGTAGGGGCTCTGTGGTTATCCCCGTTTTACAAGAGGGGAAACTGAGTCGGGCTCGGTGACTGGTTGGAGACCGCCTGGATGGCGAATATCTGGGGCGGAACTGGAGCCCGGAGCTTGCTGATTCTGCTCAAGTTAGCAGTGAGGCAGAACTTTCCGGTGTGCTCCTGGGGGACCCCGCTCGGGGACGGGGGCTTCGAGCCCGTGATTGTCGGGGTCGGAGGGGGAGAACCTCAGGGCAGACTAGCAGAAGAACTTCCGCCAGAGGGAGATGGAAGAAAGGGGAAGGAAGGCCCGTGGGGATCAGAAGGGGACAAGGTCTCCGGCATTTGGGTCAAGGAGGTTGGGTGGAGTGGCCAGGGCAGGAGCAGCGAGAAGGATGCGTTGTCTTCCCGGGTCCGAAGAGGAGGAAGATTCTGTCAGGGTATACAGCCGAGCCAGCTGCGCCTGCCCCCCCCCCTCCGCCTCCCCTGCGGGGGCGGGGCCATGGGGAGGGAGGGGCTTCGGAGGCAACAGCGCCAATGGGAGGGCGTGGGGCGTGGCCGGGGTGCTGGGCCGGGGAGAGAGGAGGGAGGGGGGGAGCGAAAAGGATGCTCTGCCCGGGAGGAGCCGCCGCTGCCGCTGCCGCTGCCGCCGCCGCCGCCGCCGCCCGTGCCCGCCGCCCCCGGGGCCCCCGCTAGCGGCCCGGCCGCCCTCCTGCCCCGGCCAGAGGCCCCCCAGCTCTCCGGCGCCCCTCAGCGGAGGGGGCGGGGGCTCGGCCTCCTCCCGGAGCTGCCCTTGGGGGCCGGGGGCCCGGCCCCCCCCCGCCCCGGAGCGCCCTTTCCCCGCCCGGCTTGGCTCCGAGACAACCCCGACAGCCCCCTCTCAGTGCGTCCTGCCCGGTGCTCTGCAGGCGCCCTCTCCGGCTGACCCCTCGGACCGCCCCCTCTGGTCTCCGGGCCCCTCGGGCCTCCAGCCTTATCCCGGCACCTCCTGTGCTCCTCTCCTAGTATATCCCGTTCTCATCTTCCCCTTCTGACCTCTGACTGCAGCCCCTTCTGACCTCTCCCGTTATCCCCCCGTTTTCCCCTGCAGCCCCCTCTGACCTCCCCCATTATCCCCCCGTTTTCCCTTGCAGCCCCTTCTGACCTCCCCCGTTATCCCCCCGTTTGCTCCAGCAGCCCCTTCTGACCTCTCCCGTTATCCCCCCGTTTTCCCCTGCAGCCCCTTCTGACCTCTCCCGTTATCCCCCCGTTTTCCCCTGCAGCCCCTTCTGACCTCTCCCGTTATCCCCTCGTTTTCCCCTGCAGCCCCTTCTGACCTCCCCCGTTATCCCCCCCCGTTTTCCTCTGCAGCCCCTTCTGACCTCCCCGTTCCCCCCTGGTTTTCCCACCACAGCCCCCTCTCCGCTTCGCTTCTGGTCACTACTCCAGCCTGCCGACTTCTGACTCACCTTCCCCATCCCTCTTCTGTCCTCCTCAAGTCTCCTGTCCCAGGTTTCCCTCTAGCCCCTTCTCCGCCCTCTCTTGCCAAAGGGTCCCTTTCCATCTCCCTCGGCGTCCCTCCGACCTCCCCCTCCTGGTCTCCGAGCTCCCCGTACCCTATTCCATCCTCAGCGCTCTCCTCCCTCCATCACCCCTCTTCTCTCTGGTCTCCCGTCTCCCTCCTCCCTCCCCCTCCCCTGCCTCTCCCCCTCCCCCCAATCCCCCTCCCATCCCTTCCCCCTCCCCCCACCATGAAGATGATGGCCGCCGGCGCGGCGGCGCACGGCCTGTTCTCCGCTCCGGCCCCACAGCAGCAGCCGCCACCGCCACCGCAGCAGCCACCGCCCGCATCTCACGGCACCTCCATGGAGTCCGAGGCCCCGGACTCCCGCAAGCGGCCCCTGGAGACGCCCCCCGAGGTCGTCAGCACCAAACGCAGCAACACGGGAGGTGAGAAGTGGTGCAGCTCCCCCCCCCACAAGCATCCCCCGATTCTCCTTCAGCATCCCCCCAGTTCCCCTGATCCTCTGACCCTGGAGCCTTTCCTGCAGGTGCCCGGGCCCCCCCCCGGAGCCCCCCTCCCGTACGGCCCCAATAATGGGGTCTCCCCTCCCCCTCCTGGCACAAAGGGGGAGCGGTGGGGGCGGGGGAAGAGAGAATTCCACAATCGCGGGAGGGGGGGACGTTCTAGTGTTCCCCACCTCCCGGGCGCTTTGTCTGAGGACTGATGTAAGAGAATGAGCAGGGGTGGCGGTGGGAATGGCCCCGGTGTGAGGGGGGAGGGGGCATCTGTGTGAAGCTGTGATTGTGTGTGATTGTGTGCTCGGCTCCCTCTCCCGAGCCATCCATTTAGTGTGTCTCGGGTGTGCGTGAATGTGTGTGCGTGTGTCCTTGTGGGGTGGGTGGGTGGGTGCGATTGTGTGTCCTTGATGGGGGGGAGGGTGTCGGACTGCCCTTGGATGGGTGTGCTCGGGTCTCCGGCACCGGCACCCCTCCCACCCCGGGCCGCATTTGTGGCTGTGTCTTTCCGGCCCTTGGTTCCATATTCTCTCCCAATCTGAGGGAGCTATTCATAGAAGGATCTGTCCGTGGTGTCTGGGCCTGTGTGTGCATATGCCCAAAGGGGAGGGGATGCGCCTGCGATAGGGAGGGTCTCCCGGTGGGCTTCTGGGGGCCAGCGCGGAGAGGGAGGGAGAGGGGGAGAGGCGATGGGGGGCTCTGCCGGAGGGTGCAGCTCGCAGACCGAGGAGACAAGCGATTGTGTGTATGTGTGACATGGGAGCTAGTGACTGGGTGATGGGGGTGTGGTTGTGTGTGTGTGACAGGAGGCAGTGTGACTGTGCTGAGTGTGACTGACAGGTGTGTATAGCTGTGCGACACTAGGGGATGTTCACCGATGGGGGGAGGGAGGGTTGTGAGCAGCAGGGGAGGTGGGTGACCCCGGAGGGGCTATGCAGGTGATTGGGCAATGGGGGTGTGGTTGTGTGTGTGTGAGAGAGAGAGACATGGAAGAGAGTGACTGATGAGGGAGACTGACAGGTGTGTGGGGGCTTGGATGTGACACAGGAGGCTGTGTAGGTGTAGCAGGAGCTGGATGAGTGACTAGGAGGGAGAATTATTGTCCCTCACCGGGAAGGGACGGGGAGATTCAGTGTCACCTGCAGAAGCTCTTATGGCCAGGGGATCCTAGGAGGTTCAGCCTCTAGTCCTCGGCCTCAGGAGAGTAGAGACCCCTGGGCTTTTCCCCCGGGTCACCTTGACCAAGAACTCACCTTCTTCTGATTTGGGGTCCCTCGGGCCCCACGTCGGGGCTGAATTCTGGGGCCAGAAGGGGGGAAGGGAGAAGAACTTTCACCCCATGCCCGTAACCTGCTCTGGGAGGACTCCAACCTCCTTCCCAGCTACTAGAGACCTTTCAATAAATAAAATCCAGAAATGGCCTCTTCCCTCAAGCCCTTTACCTACAAAATATCAGAGGTGTTCCAATATGTCACAGCCAGGAGAGACCTTAGACACTCTCCAGGCCTGCCCCTTTATTTTACAGAAAAGGAAACCGAGCCCAGAAAGGGGAAGGGGCTTGTTCACCGGGACCCAGTGAGTCTCACAATAGGCAAAGCTTTCCCAGTTTAGGAAGAGGAGACAGACGGAGGCCGAGAAGCTAGGGATTCTGCACCACACACCCCTTTCTCCAGTCTCCCTCTCCTTCCAGTTTCTACAACAGAGGATGAGAGGAAAGGGAAGTTTGGGGGAGGGGGAGGGGATTTCCTGTGGTTCTTCCTGCTCCCAGCCCGGCTCAGGCTGTGGGGAATGGCTCTCCCTCCCTTCTTCCCTCTGCCTTACTCTTATTCTCTGCTCCTTACCTGGGATCCAGGAGAAGCGGGACTAAGAACCGGAACCCAGTCGCTCCCCACTCTGAGGAGGAGCCCCCAGAGAAGTGGGGGAGATGGCTCTCGCTCCCCATCCCCATGTTCCCATTCCTTTTCTGTTTCTTCAGAAAGGAAAAAACCTTAGCTTAGAAATTGGGAAATGTGGCTTCTAGCCCAGATTCATACTGTGTGACCTTGGGTAACTCCCTCCCCCCCCCAACCTCAGTTTCCCTGTCTGTAAACTGAGGTGGTTGGAAAGGATATTCCAACTTTAGAGTGTTGAGATTCCAAGATTTTAAGATTTTGATTCTGTAACTTCAAGAAGCCAGGGTTTCATGATTTGGTAATAGCATTATCCCCATTGCCAACCCCACTGGACCGGACATTTGTGCCCCTATATTTATATTCTAAGGATTCAGTCACCTTTTCCAGAGTGGGGGAAGTGAGTTGCTGCCCAAGAGTTTTTGTTAAGAATCCCTTCACTCTTGGGGACCGTTCTTCCCCAGGTGGGAGCAAGGACATGGACCCCAGTGCCTGACCACAGGAAAAAAACAGACCATCCACTGCATGGAGGGGATGCAGGACTTAGGACGAAACAGAACCTGGGTGGGTGTAGATCTTAGCCCTTGGCACTGTGGAAAGGGGACCCAGAGAAGAATCTTGAGAAGGGAAACCATTTGGTTCAGAAACTGGGGGTGGGGAGGAAGAGATGCCCATGGCCCCTTGATTAATCTTTGCGAGTGGGGTAGACTTCCCAAATCAAGGAAGGAACAAGTTCCTCTGGACTCATCTCAGGTGTGCTGTATTACTTGAAGCTCTATTTTCTCCCTCTCTGGGCACAATAGGTAGACATCTATGGAATTAGGCAGCAGGAATTAGGGGGTGGCGTAGAGTTAGCACAAGGGAGTCACAGAACCCCAGATTGTCAAGATCCCAACATTATCCCAACATTAATCGGAGAGGGAAAAAGAAGCATTTGCTCAAAGTCCTGCAGAAAGTAGAATCCAGAGGGGGGTCTCTTCATATTCTTGAACTTTCCCAAAGTCTATGGAGAAAGGAAGAGCTGAGGAAATGGGACCTTTGGGGGAACTAAGGAGACTTACCTAGAGAAAAAGGGAAAACAGAGGAAGTCCCTCTAGATCAAAGAAGAAGGGAATATAGACCAGACAGATGAGGGAGTTGCTACAAGAGCAAGGGAGGGAAGACTCCAAGGAGAATTTTCTAATAGATGGGAAACAAATCAAAACCCATCCCCAGCCAAACACCCCCCCAAAAAATAGCCCCTCTCCCTTCTCCCAGCCTTCAGCTGGTCAAATCTGAAATAATGGGTGGACCACTATAGGGGGGAGGTAAAAGGTAATAGCAGCTGGCAAGAGTGCTGTAGGCCTGGGGAGAAAATAGAATTTTCTAAGTCAAGTGTCATGGAATCTTAAGGCTCAAGGCTTTGAGACACTCTTAGACAGTCTTAGGACCTCCGAGGAGTGGAGAGGAGGAGGGACCCCAGGGGCTAATTGTTTAATTGGTTTAATAGACTAAGGTTGATGAGTTTAAGAGGCTTGACTTGAGCCTCCCTGGGTCAAGCCCTCAGTCTAGCACCCCGGGAAGCTCCCTGTAGAGCCCTATCCCATCCAAGGCCCAAACCCCTTCTCGGCCCTCCAAAGTTGCCTCTTCCGGTGCCAAAATTGAGATTTGGGGTGTGAGTGCCTAAAGTGGGCAGCCACTGGTGAGAACCAATCCATCAACAAGTAGTTAAGAAATAGATCCCTGCTATGTGCCGGGTTCTGGGAATACAAATGCAAGAGAGAAAAAGTGCTTGCCTCCAAGGAGTTTCTATTCTATTGTGGGTGGGAAAAACTACTTGTTCGCAGATATTAGGTTCAAAATATACACAATATTAATAGGCCCATATTTGGGACCCCGGAAGTTGTGATCTGTGGGTTGTATGGGGCAGGGAATGGGTTTTACAGAGTTGGGGGGGAGCTGTCAGAGAGAGGCTGACTCCTGGGGTGGTGTTGGGGGAATTGGAGGGCATGTAGCTCACAGAGCTGGAGGGGAGGGAGTTTAGATCATGAAAAGAGTGGAAAGAGGTGGGATCTTAGAGCATCGATGCCCTGTGTTAAGGCTGGCAGAGGAGGGACCCGTCCTGTGGACCTTTGTGAGAACCGGGTCCTAGTGGAGACCTATGGGAAGGAGAGGGGTCATTTCCCATCGGGGACTTGAGGGAGGCAGCTCTCAGAGGTCCATGGGGGAGGCTGGGCCCTTGGGGAGCCCCATCCTGGGGGGGTTGGGGATCGGGCCTTGAGAAAACTCCTGACTGAGCCCCCTCTCCTCATTCCACCCACCTGCTCCAGAGGAGGGTGAATATTTCCTAAAGGTGCTCATCCCCAGCTATGCTGCGGGCTCCATCATTGGCAAAGGAGGCCAAACCATCGTGCAGCTGCAGAAGGAGACGGGGGCTACCATCAAGCTCTCCAAATCCAAGGACTTCTACCCCGGTGAGAACCCCACCCCCACTCCTAGACCCCAGTGGGCTTTCCTTTAAGGGACAGGTGCTTCTGCCCCACCCCCTCCACTCTCACCCCACCCCAGGGAGAGAGGGAAGCAGATGGGTCCAGAGGACCCCTCCCCCCTCCTCCCAGGACAATGGAGCTGCTGCATATTCATGAGTCATTTGCATGGGGGCAGCAGCTGGGTCAGGCCCTGACCCTGCACCTGCCCCCCTGGGGGAGCCCAGAAGTAAGGGGGGAAAGCAGGCTGTTTGCCCAGTCATGCTGAAAGGTCTCACCTCTCAGGGGATCCCTTCTCATCTCCACATTTTCCCCCCTCTATCCTCTCCCATCTACCTTCCACTCATCCCGCGTCCTGCTCCCCATCACCTCCTTCATCCCTTGCTCTTTCCCCTCCTCATGTGTCTCTCCCTCCATCTCCTCAGTGTGGTTCTCCCTCCATTCTGCCTCTGTCATGTACCAACCGTATGACCTTGGATAAATCTACTAACTTCCCGGGCCACATTTTCCTCCTCTATAAAATGAAGCATTCGGAACCTCGAGGTTCCTTCCAGCTCAAATCTAGACTCCCTTTTCTCCGCCATGGAACCCTTGGGCAGTTTGAGAAAAACTCTGGAACCTTTTTCAGAATGTTCCTTAATGTGGGAAATGAAATACGTCCGTTACAAAGCTGACAAATTATACTGAAATATTTCAAAGTATTTGAAAAACAAATTCATGGATCCCTCTGGAATCTATCCAAGGAGGTTGTAGAGTCCAGGTGAAGAACCCTGTTCTTCTGTATCTTGTTCTCCCTTCTCTCAGCCTCCCCCCTTTTCTTCCTCTTCCCCACTGAAAACTTCTTCTCCTCCTGGATGGCTCTCCCTCACTGGATCTCTTTTATTTTTCTTTTGCTCTCTTTCAAACACTCCCACTTCCACCACGCTCTGGAAGTCATATTCTTTGCTCTCCTTTCTCCTCCCTCCATCCCTCTTTTCTCTCTTCCTCGCATCTAACCCCCTTCTCTTCTGCCGTTCCACTCTCTCTGAATGGATCTGTCCCCCAACACATGTCAGAACTCAAGCTGACTCTGTCTACACTCTCCCACCATCACTCTTTCCTCTCTTTCATTGTCCCCACCTCTGTACCGTCAATATCTCGTTGCCTTTTGCATCTTCTGGTCCCTTGGCTCTGGGTACCAGAAGACATCACCTCAGACTTCCTGGATTGGTTTCATCCACTCCCATAAACCCTGATTTCTAATATCTGATTCCATGTACGTGTGTGAATGGAGGAGGGGAAGATGTAGCCACTTGTAATCCCAGACTGTCCCACCTCGCAAAACAATCCCAGAATCGGGGTGGGGTGGGGGGATTTGTGTTCCACAAGACCAGGCCTTCTCCTTTCCCATTAACCAGATCCCTGACCATCCATATTCCTAGGCAGAAGCCAGAGCAGCCACCCCACAAACATCTTGGAGATCTGGGGAATCACCGGGAGACTAAGTGGGCTAGCCTCCTGCTTCCGGGAATCGGGACTGGGCTGGTAGAAAAGCAGTCAGTTCTGCACTACACTACACCCCCTACACTAGGGCAGCAAAGTATTCTGGGAAAATCCCTAGCTTTGGTTCCCACCATCACCAGCACCAATTACCCATGTGCCCTTCATGTTACTCTGTCAAGCCTTGGTCTAATTGAGAAAGTCCTAGACTTAGAGACAGGAATATCTGAGCTTAAACCTGTCTCAGACACTCTCTCAGAGACCTTAGGCAAGTCAGTTTCCTCATCAATAAAATGAGGATGATAATAGAACCTACCCCTACACACACACAAATTAAATATACCCATGCAGGACGTATATATTATGCTATGTGTTACATATACTGTCTCATAATGTAGAGTATATTCTATGTCTGTGTGTGTGAATATAACAGGCTCTGCAAACTTAAAGTGCTATCATAAACAATTCTTATTATGATTATTGTCTGGTAAAGAGCAGGAATGTGCTGGTCACTTCGATTTTAATTGTCAAGGTTGCTCCAAAAAATGAGTTGGTAGGGGTGGCCAGGTAGCACAGTGGATAGAACACTGCTGTGGAATCGGGAAGATCTGAATTCAAATTCTACCTCAGACCCTTCCTAGCTGTGTGACCCTGGACAAGTCACTTAATCCTAATTGCCTCAAAAAAAAAAAAAAAAAAGACAAAGAAAAATACAAAATGAGTTAGTATTATTCTACCCCTTTATTGTGAAGTGAGGAGGTTGAACAGGAGGAACTCTGAGGGCTCTTTCAGCTGGAAATCTATGTATAGACGGGTCAGTCGCTGACCGGCTGTTCAACCGAGGCAAGCCCCTTCCCTCTTTGAGACTCAGTTTCCCTATCTCTGAAGACACTGGAGACAATAGTATTTACGCCCGGAAGGCAGCAGGTCGGAGCAGATAAGAGAACCAGGTTTGGGTCCGGGAAGACCCGGTTTCTGCCACCTACAGCCTGGCCCTGGGCCCCTGCCCGTTCGGAAGGTGACTCCCGGAGTCTCTATAAACTGCAGAGGAGGCGCCGACGGGCTTTGTGAGAAAGAGAATCTCCTCGCCCGGCAGGTCCCTGTCTCCATGAAACCTCAAGTCAGGGACCTGTCCCGCCATCTTATAGAGGGGAAGATAGACAAATGGATGGATAGACAGACAGATGGATGGACAAGCAGACAGACGGGCGGGCAGGCAGATGAATGGATGGACAGATTAGGATAGGACAGATATAGAGACATAAATATATATGTATGTATATATATACCCATGAGTACTATTATATGTATAATACATATATGGTGAGTATCTCTATTTACTTATGCATACACACATTTATATACCATCCCCCACACACATCCCATCGATTTATACACAGGGCCATCAGAAGGAAGTTACTTACCCAGGAACCTGATGGCACCACGTAAATGAGCGCAATGATTATTCTTATTTTATTGTCAGCATTATTAGTGCTAGGGAAACACAGACCCCCCAGGCCTCTTGGAATTGCCTCCACGGCGAGCACCTCGCACCCAGAGCTCCCCACCCGAGAACATCCCAGGTCACGCTCGAACCCAGAGCCCGCTCCTCCCTTGGCCCCACTCCTCCGCCCCGCTGCCCTTCCTCACCAGAGCATGCAACGTGCTTCTTCCGTGTCCCCATCCCCCCCTCGCGGCCACACAAGCCCCAGGGTCACCCAGATCCACGGGTACCGAATAAAATGATGGCACCAGAAACCTCCAGCTAAAAGGGACCGCAGCCTCAACGGCCCAAGGGCCTCATTTCATGGAGAGGAGATTGAGCCCCAGGGAAAAGGGACTTGGCTAAAGCCACACTGATAATGTGTGCGAGGGTTTGACCTCGTGGCCTTTGACCTGGGGCCCGCTGCTCTTTGCACTCTGGGGAAATCAAAGCTGGAGAGTGGAAGGGCTTTCCCAAGATCACAAGGGGTCGGGGTCAGAGCTGAGACCAGACTCCAGCATCCTGCCTGCAACCTTAGACATTTTCAAGCATTTTCTTTATCCTTCTCGGTTCCTGTCTCTCTTTCATGGTTTCCTTCTGCATGTATGTCTGTGTGTCCGTGTGTATCTGTGTAGTGTGTGTGTAGTATGTTGGATGTGTGTCATGCGTGTTTAAATGTTTATTGTGTGTACAGTGATTGTGCCGTGTGTTGTGTGTATATTGTGCCATGTATGTGTGCGCTGTGCGGAGACATTGAAGCAGCCTTTTCATGTGTATATGTATGTTTATACACGTGTGTGTGTGTGTGTGTGTGTGTGTGTGTGTGAGTGTGTGTGTGAGATCTGTCTCCCAGCCCAGGACGACTAAGCCCGACCGCAGGAGCTGGAGGGGACTCCGGAGGTCACCCAGATGCGCCCCCGTGCCCCTCCACGCCCCTCCCCAGCTTCCCTGGTTCCCACAGGGCCGAAGCCCGCCCCACACCCTTTCCTATTTACGCCCTTTACAACCCGCCAGGCCCGGGGCCGGCAGGCTCAGCCCTGACTCACGCTTGGCTCGGGCTCCACTATTGTTCTGGGGGAGGGACACAGGCCCCGGCACGGAGGGCCTGGGGGAGAAACACATCCAGGAACACCCTGGGCAGGACACCTAGTCACCCAGTGGCCCCTTCACAGAGCCGGCGTCCCCCCTTCTTCCCCAGAGACGTAGTAGTGACCGCCTTGTGCCCGGGACACGGAGAGCCAGGCTCTCTGCCCCCCGGCCCAGCCAGGACTCTGCCCTTCTGGCTCTACCTCCAGCCCAGCGCCTTTGCGGCCTCTCTGTCTCTGCGTTGCCAGAGACACCGTCTCCCGCTAGGTGTGTGTGTAGCTGTGTCCAGGGCCCACCCAAAAGCAGAATTGGGGAGTCATTCGTACTCGGGGGAGTCGCACCCCCTCCCCAGGATATCCCGTGTTTTGTCCCCACCCCCTCTTCCCTGTCTCCCCTCATCTCTTGTTTAAATCCTACATTCTGCGGCCAAACGTCCCTCCACTCGACTCGCCATCTCCACCCCCCCCAAACAAAGCCTAGCCCTTTCCCCACTCAATCCAAAGCTTCTCAGTCTGATGGTACGCTGCTGCTTTAAGGGGTTGCCACAGCAACAGCCCTCCTTCCCCTTCCTCAGTCCAGCTCTGGCGATAAGGGGGTTCCAGTTGCTCGGGCAACCAGCCTCAGCCACCAGGAGGGAAGGAGGGGGCAGTGTTACCCAGGCAACCAGGGGAGCTAGGAATCATCGCAGGAGCTAGCCATAGAGGCCCCCTCCTCCCATGATCTCCAAACACTTAGACCTTTCATTGTCCCCTCCCCCCCATTCACTGGGGCAGGGTGAGGGAGACTTCAAAAGGAAATTTTTTAAAATCCTTGGTGAATGGGGAGGGGGCGTGGGGGGGGATAGAGAACCAGGTATCTCCCCTTCCCTGCAGTTCTAGCTCGAGATCTCAAAGCACCCAAGAGGCCTGGGGATTGCCTGCAGATAGGAGGAAAAGGTGCTGATAGATTTCTCTTTCTGTTCCTCCTCCCTCCCACCCTTGGCGGCCTCAGGGACCACAGAGAGGGTGTGCCTGGTGCAGGGGACTGCAGAGGCCCTGAATGCCGTCCACAGCTTCATCGCAGAGAAGGTCCGAGAAATCCCCCAGGCAATGGCCAAGCCTGAGGTGGCCAGCATCCTGCAGCCACAGACCACTATGAACCCTGACAGGGCCAAGCAGGTAAAAACTGGGCCCCGCTGCCCCCCCAGTCGTGGGAGGGAACACGTGGCCCTGCCCTCCTGAAATTCTGAAGGGAGGAGACAGGTCCGGCTCCCTCTCCCGAAAGGAAGGTGGGGGTGGGGCCGGGGGTCAGTCCGGGAAGGCTTCCAGGAGAAGACCAGCCTGGCAAAATGCCACCGAGGGACCACAGAGAAGGGATTTGTTCGGGTCCCCGTGGGCTCTCGGCCCCCCTGCCCTCCCCCTCTCGCATCTCCCTTCCTCTTCCCTCCACCTCATCCCATTGTCCCCCTGGACCACCTGCCTCCCACTTCCTCTCCCCATAGGAAGCAGGGCCCCGAGGCGCCTCCCCTTCACCTCCTCCCCACTGTCACCCGCCCCTTCTTCCCCTTTACAATTTTTCCCCCTTTCCACTCTTTCCATGGAAGGGAGGCGGGGGGAGGGAGTGTCGGCCATCTTGAAGAAGGAAGAATTATATTGGAGGAGGAAAAGGAAGGAGGGAGGGATGGGGGCCAATGAGATGCCCTGCCCCCGTCACCATAGCAACAAGGGAAGCTGTCGGGAGGGGCAGAGCATCCTTCTTCCCTATTTGCTCATCGCCCCACCTCTTCGGGAACCCAGCTGGTTGCCACAACAACTGTCAACTAGCTCGGGCTGCGGGGAGGCGGGGCCGGGGAGAGGAGGGACAGAGAAGAAGGGAAGGGACTAGGCTGCCGGGGAGGGCGCCCCTCCACAGACCGAGTTCTGCCCTGATTGGGGGGGGCGGCTTGGGGAGTTCACAACGGCCACCGAGGCTCAGCGGGGTGTTCACGTGTTCAGTCCCAGGGTTAAATCGCCCCCTTCCTCAAAGTAAGCCGTGCCCAGGGGCTGAGGAGCAGAGAGGGAGAGAGGGAGCGCGCCGGTGGGCTCTGTCCCTGGTGCTGAACCCTCCTTCCTTGCAAAGTAGTCGGAACCGGGGAGGCGCCGGGGAGCAGGCTTTATCCTTCCTCTTCACTTCCCCTCGGGACTTCCTTTTCCTCCCCCCAGAAGACAAGAGCTTTGAGATCATCCTCAGAGCAGAAGGGTCAGATGGCGGGCCGGTGGAGGGAAAACGGCCATGGCTGAGCCCTCCTGGTGGGAAGGGCCCCGGGCTAGGAGGATCTAGGTGACCTCTCTCCACCCGGGCATCGGTTTCCCCCGCTGTAAGACGGGGAGGGAGATACCGGATGGTCTTTAAGGCCCCTCTCCCCGTGTTCTCAGAGCCCTCGCCGTTCTCTTCCACGGTTCTAAGGTTGGGGGTTGGGGGGAAGTCCCGGAGGCGTCCCACCGATTCCTTAACTCCGGTCTCCCCTCTTTCCCCACCCCCAGGCTAAGCTGATAGTCCCCAACAGCACAGCCGGCCTGATCATTGGCAAAGGGGGTGCGACGGTGAAGGCGGTCATGGAGCAGTCCGGCGCTTGGGTCCAGCTGTCCCAGAAGCCCGAGGGCATCAACCTGCAGGAGCGAGTGGTGACGGTGAGCGGGGAGCCCGAGCAGGTGCACAAGGCCGTGGCCGCCATCGTCCAGAAGGTGCAGGAGGACCCGCAGAGCAGCAGCTGCCTGAACATCAGCTATGCCAACGTGGCGGGGCCTGTGGCCAACTCCAACCCCACGGGCTCCCCCTACGCCAGCCCGGCTGATGTCCTCCCGGCAGCCGCTGCCGCCGCCTCTGCCGCCGCCGCCGCCTCCGGCCTCCTGGGCCCGGCCGGCCTGGCGGGCGTGGGTGCCTTTCCTGCCGCCCTGCCGGCCTTTTCAGGGACTGACCTGCTGGCCATCAGTACGGCCCTCAACACACTGGCCAGCTACGGCTACAGCGCCAACTCACTGGGCTTGGGCCTCGGCTCGGCCGCGGCCTCCGGGGTCCTCGCGGCCGTCGCGGCTGGGGCCAACCCGGCTGCCGCCGCCGCCGCCAACCTCCTAGCCTCCTACGCGGGCGAGGCTGCCGCCGGGCCGGCCGCCGGCGCCGCCCCGCCCCCGCCCCCTCCGCCCCCCGGAGCGCTGGGCTCCTTCGCCTTGGCGGCGGCCGCCAATGGCTACCTGGGAGCCGCAGGGGGTGGGGGTGGAGGGGGGGGCGGGGCAGGAGCCGGGGGGTTCCTGGCAGCCGAGAAGCTGGCGGCGGAGAGCGCCAAGGAGCTGGTGGAAATTGCGGTGCCGGAGAACCTCGTGGGGGCCATCCTGGGCAAGGGGGGGAAGACGCTGGTAGAGTACCAGGAGCTGACAGGTGCCCGCATCCAGATCTCTAAGAAAGGGGAGTTCCTGCCCGGCACGCGGAACCGGCGGGTGACCATTACAGGCAGTCCCGCAGCCACGCAGGCCGCACAGTATCTCATAAGCCAGAGGGTCACCTATGAGCAGGGGGTCCGTGCCACGAACCCCCAAAAAGTGGGATAAAGGGGGGTGGGGAGCAATGGCTCCCAACCCTCCCCACCCATCTCCCCCCCACCCCCTGACGCCGTCCCTCTTTCCCCATCCTGGTTTGGTTCGGGTGTCGGGCAAGGGGCTCGCTTAAATCCACCCCACCTTTGAGTGGCTGGATTGGAGTTGGGGATAGGAGGTGCTCCCCATGCTCCTCCCTCCCAGTTTGACGCACCTCCCTGTGCTTAGCTGGATGCCCAACTCCTCCAGGGCAGCTGGGAGACTGGGGGCCCCAGTCTGTGTGATATCTGTATATATTTTGTTGATTTTAATAGAAAACACGGCATTATTTTTCTCTTTCTTTCCCTCCTTTTATTTTTCTTATTTTTTTTTAAATAAGGGACTTTTTTTTTTTTGGTTGGTCGGTCAGTTTTTGTTTTCAGAGGTAAAATGGGAGGGGAGATGTTGCACCTTCTTACTTCAACCCACTCAACCCCAACCCTGATGCATCTCCAATCAGAATGAGGGAGATTTGAGGGGTTGGGGACAGGATCCTGGTTGGCTTGGCTTGACCTGGGTTGCAGTGGAGGTTGAGGTTCCTGTCCACCCCCTCCTTCCAGGGTGTCCCCCCGCCCTCGATTCCCCTACTCAACTGGGGTCACAGGGGGTTCGTTTTATAACATGGTCAAGTTGGTTTAATGGGGAAGGGCTTTTGGCATCGGGGAAGCTCCAAGTCTGCTAGGTCAGGATGAGCTACTCAGTTCTGAGGAAAGAGGATTGGATTTGAAGTCAGAGGATCTGGCACTTACTAGCTATGAGACCTTTCTCTAAGGTCACTCCTGGCTTTAAATCCCATGATCCTACACTCTGGAACTCAGAGCCCTAAAAAGGAGGTAGGGGGCAACTTCTTGTGCTCTTGGGGGGAGGGCTTTTCCTTGAGGCCCAATGAGGGTCCTATCTAGGACATCATGCATGGGGGAAGTCTTCCCTGATGGTGAGGTGGGGGAGTCCTTGTATTATTCCAGGCTCACTTCCTCAGAAGTACCTGAACGGGTCAGACTCCCTAACAACAAATCCCAACTGTCCCCACCTTTTGACAGGGGCCCCAGAGACCCCACGAGATCCTGAGGAGGACAGGGCCGCTTCCCCCGGTTAGTGGTTGTTGAGTTTGGGCTATGGAGGACGAGGGAGAAGAACAGGGCTTGGCTCCGTCGTGGGGGTGCCGGAACAGGGGTGGAGGGGAGCAGCTATGTCTGAAAAAGGATGGGCTCCATTCGGATTCCGAAGTCCGCTCATCTCAACAGGAAACCACTTTTGTTTTGGGGGGGAAGAGTGCAGAGAATTCCGAAGCTCCCTTCTCCTTTCCCACTCCAAGCCCCCTCTGTGTGCTTGCTTCTATGTGTCTGCATTGGTGTATTTTTTTGGTGGGGGTCTCAGTCGGTGTGTCTTCTTGGGGTCCGACTCAGCATGTTGAGCGCATCTGCATCGGTGGATCGGGGATGGGGTTTGGGAGGCCTGTGGAGCTCTTTGGGGATCTGGACCGGAGGCTTTTGCTCCAGTCTGGTTAGCATGTTTCAAAGCGGTCCGGGCAAGCATGTGTGACTAGGGTCTGGACGCGTAGGTTTTTGTCAGAATCTTAGAGACCCCGCTTCATCCGGGGTCCCAAAGGCTGCTTGGCCAAGTAGATTGTGCAGACCCGTGGGCTTCTCCGGGGGATAGACTCCGATAGCCTTGTCTGAGCAGAGTAGCCAGGTCGGCTCCAGCCTTGGGCTAGCCATTCTCTCGGGCCCTTTTCTCCCCACCCCTCCCCAGTGATCTCTCCTCCCCCCCCTCACCTCTTAAACCAGGACTCCCCATGATGCCCTGGTTCCAGCATCAGCATCTTTGTTGGGGGGGGAGAGATAGCTCCCTGTCCCTTCAAAATTCCATACTTACCACCTACTTTTCTGGATTCTTCTCTCCCCACAGTTCGGGGGAGCCCCAGGAGGGGGGGGCAGATCCCAAAAATCAAAATGTGAAAATCCCTTCCCAAGGAAGAAGCAATAGCGGTAACTCGCACCGACCTTGTCTGCTCATGTCCCTGCTGGGCCACCAGAGGCTGACAGGAGCTGGGCTATCCAAGTGGCTTTTTCTATATCCTGCCCTCAGACTCCAGTAGGGGAAGGGGGGAGACCCGGTCTCCTCCTGAGCCCCTCCCACCCCCTCAACTCCTTGGACCCTGATCACACCCTTCCAAGGTAGGGTGGTCTAGATGTGCCAAAAGAATTCTCTTCCAATCTTTGTATATTTATATACAAAGGATATATATATATTTATCTCTTGGGGGGTGGGGGGAGGGGGGAAGGGAGGGTTTCCCATTCCCAGAGAATGCAGTATTCTGTATTTTGGATTTGGGAAGGATGGGACCTCCCAGGGTGCCTGAGCTGATTTGCATATCATTTGCATGCATGGCCAAGCTCACTGCCCCTGTAAGTCGCTGGTCCAATCGCAGCCCTTTTACGGGGCTCCTTCCTTAATCCCTTTTCTCCCCCTCTCCCCACACACCTGGTTTCTCCTCCTCTCCAGTCCACTACCTCCCAGAGGTGCCCTCTGTGGAACGAGATAAGAGTACCTTAGTGAGAATCCCAGTGAGAACCCATCGGGGCAAGTCCCTTCCTTTGTCTGGGACTCAGTTTCCTTCTCTGTAAAACTGATGTGCGGGCAAAAGGGGGGGGAAGGAAGTGGGGGTGATCCGGAAGGTCCTGAAGTATGCTAGCCGCCTCCCGTCCCCCTTCTCCCGGACACCCCCTGCCCTTTGCACTTCCTGCAAAGGTGGGGGAAGCAGGGGGAAGGGGGATGGAGAGGGGAGGAAGGGAAGGGGGCACCCCTTCCTGCTGCTTCCTGTCTCCCTGCCTGTGGGGGTCTCTCCTGTAGTCTGACCTCAGTCCCTTTCGCTACAGTGTTTCCTGGGCCACAGGGTAGGGGTAGGGAAGGAGTAGATACAGCCTGGAATTGAAACGGGGTCCCCTCAGCCTCTGCCCCAGATGTTCAGTCTTACAATCTGTCCTCCCCCCTCTTCGACCTCCTTGTCCCTCAACCCCAGGAGTCTTACCCCAGTGGGAGGCAATAGTTAACTGAAGCCAGGGAAGATACACCCATCCTCACCCTCTATGGAGTTGTATTCCAGTTCCACAACCATCTGGGGTCCACTTGGACCTCAAGGCTCCTCTTTTATCCCACTCCAAGTGCTCCCCGTACCCTTTTATATCATCTCCAGTATTTGAAGCCCAATTCCTCCAGGTCCCCCACCCCTTTGGCCCTGACAGTATCTCTTCCTGGCAGATGGGAGGAGGAGGGAAGCAGTCACATGATTGGGATGCTGTCAAGGGGTTCCAAAGCTTTCCCGGGCTATGATGGTCTATTGCGTCCCAGCTTCCTTCTGCTCCCCGACTTCCCATCCTGACTCCTGTAGCCCTTATTTGTCTCTCTTCTCCTCCCTGCTTAGGTCTCCCTTTCCGGGGAGTCTGTCTCGTTCCGTACGTCAGGGGTCTTTCTCTCTTCCCGGCTCCGGTCTTGGACGGTTTGACCCTCCAGCTCTCTGTCCGTGTGGGGATGTGTGGATCTGTGTGTGTGTCCGGCCGCCCCCCGCCCCAGGCCCTCCTCCCCGCTGTGTCTCTGTTCCTGTGCCTCTGTCCCGGTCTGTGTGTGTCTCCCTGATTCCCTGACGGTTTTCATAAAGTGCCAAATTTTCTAGGGGAGCAAAGGGAAGCAGCTCATCAGGGAGTGCTAGTCCTAGGTGGGCCGGGGAGAGCGGGGCCTTCTGGGACAGGACGGTGGGAGGTAAGGCTTCGGCCCGTGATTCCCACGCTCCGTGGGAGAAGGAAAATGAAATCTCATTTCCCCTTTGGATCCTGACCCAAGCCCCCGGACCAAGGAGTCTGGGGCTAAAACTACCCCCGTCAGACCCCAACCCAGGGGTCATAAAGAACTTGGGAGGGAGGGGGGCTCTGCGCCTCTTCCTGTAGAGGGGCTAGAGGCCAGATCTCTAATCCTTAGGAGAGACAGAAAGTTACATGTGCCAAATTCATCATCTTGTCCCCCTCTGGGGAGCGGGACTCTGAGCCAGCCTGTCCCAGCACCTTTCCCCCCTTTCCCTCCTTCCGATCCCCAGGCCTTTCATACTCCCGGCTCTCGGGCCAGGGGTGGGGGCTGCTACCGCAATAATGGGGAGCTTGTGAGGTAGCGGGCCGCCCTGCACCAGCCGCCATCTCCTCCCGGCAGATGAGACATCCGCCCCGTTCCCACCTCCCCATCCCTGGACTAGCAAGTGGGGGCTTAATGGGGTCCTCGCCTCTTGGCTAGGGAGGAAATCAGCTTAGAAGGTGGTGGGGGCAGGGGGTGTTCTCTGCTGCCAACTGGGCGTGATCTTGGGCCATCCCCATCCGATCTCTGGGCCTCGGTTTCCCCCTCTGTGAAAGGAGAGGGTGGGATCTGGGGCCCCGAGGGTCCTTTCCAGCGCTGACATTCAGTGACTTTGCTCTGTGCTCTTGGGCACATTGCTTCCCCTCTCTGAGCCTCAGTTTCCTCATCTGTAAAGTGAGGGGTTTGGACTTCTCCAAAGGCCCTTCCAGCGCTGACATTCTGTAACCCTACGAAGTTGTTCTCCCCCACGTCTTCCCCGTTCTATCTCGTGTGGCGTGCGCGCGTGACTCTGTGTACGTGTGCGTGAGTATGTACGTCTGTGCGCGCGGGCATGCTGTGTGTGCGCGTGGAGAGGGTGGACGGAGGAGGGGGCCTGCGCCTGGCGGGATGGCGCGGGGTGGCGGTCCTGAGAGGCGCTGGCGATTTTGTGTGCCTGCTTGCATGCTACTGAGCTGTGCTGCAACTGTCCCAGAAGGGGGTCTGACGATCCGGACTGTTCCAAAAGAGGGTCCGACGATTTGGACTGGCCCAGAAGGGGGTCCAATGATCCGGACTGTCCCAGAAGGGGGTCCGACGACCCGGACCGTCCCAGAAGGGCATCCAACACTTCGGTCTGGCAGGTCTCAGTACCTAGTACCTGGAGGGCGCCATGACGGTGCTCCGTTGTCTCGCGCCTAAATCCAGTTCTCGGGACCACCGCGGTGGGCCGCGGGGAGAGGTACCTGTCACGGTACCACAAGATGGTGGAGGTGCTAGGGAGGAGGGGAGTCCCTGGCTTCTGACCCTTTCCTAGACGCTACCCCCCCCATTCAGGATAGCACCTTTTCCTGGAGTCCTGGGGGGGACCCCTCAACCTCCCTTCTCTTTCCCACCTTCTCTCCCTCCTCTCCCCCACACCACCAACCGTTCATTCCCTCCTCCAAGTGGTTCCATCACTACCGGGGACTCCATCACCCACCGCCCACCTCCTCCAGGCCACTTGGAACTGCAGGCTCATCTTCAGGCTGTCGAATCCTTTTCCTCTGACCTCTCATTGAACTTTTTTTAACCCTCTCTGTGTCCATTCCACAGAAAGCTGTGTGTCAGGGGTGGGAAGAGGGACAGGGAGGAGTGGGGAGAACCTGGGATAGCACGTGGTCCTCCATATCCTCCCCCAGCCCAGGGCAAACCCCTTCCCCCCCCCCCAAGAGATTCTATATAAATATCTATATATAAAAACTGGCTGAATTTCTATGTTTGAAGACTTGTCATCAGTGGGAGGAGGAGGAGGGAGTGTCTCTTCAAGACCCCCCTCCACTCCTACTCCCTGAGCCCTTTCTCCCCCCCTCCCCCATCCCTCCATTGTAAATAATCTCTTTTGTACTGGGAATGAGCCAGGGGGATGGGTAATCATTCTTTTTCCCTATGTTTGGCATCTCAGCCAACTTGAGGCAGCAATACCATGCTGATTGTTTTTTTGGGGGGGCAGGTCCCCCAGCTCCTTATCAATCCCTGTCCCCCTCTCCCCCACACACACACTCTTGGGTCCCTGTTTCAGAGGATCCCAAAGCGACAGTATTAACGGTGGAGGGGGTCGACATCTGGATTCTAAATCCTGTCCTAAGGCCTCAGTTTTCCCATCGATAAAAGGATCATGTTGACTAAATGGTCTCTAGAAGGGCCTTTTCAGCTCTACCATTCTAAGTTCTAAGATTCTTTGGTTCTAAGACTTCTAGGCTCAAAGAGTCCAAGAATCTGTAACCCTGAGATTCTGTGATTCTTTGAGAGAGGTTTGAAAGTATCCCATCCCCTTCTAGGAGGGTGAGGCTGGTGGTCTACTCTATCCCTCCCACGGGGACTGATGCCATCTCACAGTCCCCTAAGTTTTGGGAGACCTCTCTGGAGGATGCCCTGGTTAGGGGGAGGAGGGATCTGGGGTCAGAGGTCAGGGGCCAAGTTGCCCACCCCCCCCACCCCCATCTCCCCATCCCATGGTATGCCTCCAATCCCTCCATCCAATCTCTCTCTGTCTCTCTCTCTGTCTCGCTCTCTCTGTCTCTTTCTCCTCTCTCTGTCTCTCTCTCTCTGTCTTTCTCTCTGTCTCCTCTCTCATTTCCTCCCATCTTTTCTCCTCCTCTCTTCCCCCTTCCCTCCTCTTACTGGTCTCGTCCCTCGCCCAAGCCGCCGCCCGCTGTCTGGACCTTGGTTCGCCGCCACTTCCCCACTCAACACTCCCCCATTGCCATGCCTGGGCCGTGGCCCCTCTCTCCCTCCCCCACTGCCCAGTGTCCGTTGTGTGGATAGCGCTCTGTGTATTAGCTCCATGACCCTTCCCCTTCTCTGAGTCCCCCTTCCCCCACATGCCTCCCTTACCCCAGTGACTCACCCTTTTTTTGCCGTTATAAACGTCCATCTCTACATCCGTGTCTAACGCTGTGTTCTTTGCTTTCCATCCCACGACACGCGCACCTCTCTTAACCCATTCCCCCCCACTCCCCTCACCACCCCCTGAACCCTGGGGAGGAAGGGAGGGAGAACTCCAAGGGGGGAGCTGGGGATCCCTAGTGATCTGAAAGGGGGTGAGATCCTCCAGGGACCCTGGGGGAACTGGAAGGGAAAGGGCTGGCCTGGAGGGGACCACCCTCTCCAGTGGCCCTGGCCAAGGGGCTGGGGCGGGGGGAAGAACTAAATCTGAGAGGGGTTGCGGGCAAAGACTGAGAAAGGGGCAGGGAGAAAAGGGATACCGCTGAAGGAGACGATGGGAAGCACACACTCCCCTCAGCCCCTGACGAAGTCCCCTGGACAAAACCAGGGGGCTCCCATCACAAACACCCAAGGGACAGTCATAGTCACATAGAAATTCTCAGATACACAGAAACAGGCGCAGACGCCGAGAGTTGGAGAGACACGTGAGGCTCTTCCAGTAGGTCTGAAAGATGCAAAGAGATGAGGGACCAAGTGGGAAGCAGAAGCCACAGAGGAGAGAGCAAAGAAAAAGGAGGCCCAAAGACAGAGGGAGAGCCGTGGTGGGAGGAGGGCACCCTGAGCCCCCTGGCTCTGCCTCCAATCTGCTGGGGGGCATTGGCCAAGGGCCTGCCCCTTCCCTAGGCCTCAGTTTCCCACTTTGCAAAGGGAAGAGATTGAATCAGAGAGTCTCTAAAGGACTTCCTGCCTCAGTAACAAAATCTATTGAGAGAATGGCTGGGAAAAGCAAAATCAATTAACATCCTTTGGCTTCATCTTTCCCACCTAAAAACTGAGATGGTTGGATCCCTTCCAGGACTATGATTCCATAAAGGTCAAGGTGCAAAAAGGCAGGGAAGGGATGGAGTTTGAGGAGACAGAGACAAAGATGGCATTGAAGAAATGTAGCCTGAGAGAGCTGGTCAAACAGTGAGTGAGAAAGAGAAACTGAGAGTGAACTGGAGAGAGACAGAGAAAGGGAAAGAGAGGAGAGAGGAAGAGAAGAGAAAACAAAGGCTCCGGAAAATAGTTACAAACTACCATCTCCCTCATCTCACATATGCGCTCTCCCCTTCTCCATATGAGAGATGCGGCTTCCATTCATGAAGGAACCCCCAGAATTCCTTTCTCACCCTTCCAATCTGGCCCTACAGATACCTAAATAGGAGTGCTAGGGGGTGATCACGGCAAAGAGCGGGAAACTGGACCCATCCCTTTCTTTTCCGCTCATCCAGTCTAGGAGGATTTCCTGGAGACGTCTTGGTTGGTTAGGTGTTTTGCTCAAAAGAAAAAAAAAAAAAAATCCCAGACTCAACGGAGTTGGGAGTTGGGATGGAGGGGGTGGTTGCTGGTGTTGGGGGTGGGGCGGGGAGCAGGGGCAGGGGTGGGGGAAGAACCAGGTGGCTCCATGTGGGGGTCTCCCTCACACTCCAGCCTAGGAGGATGCTCCTGGGCTATGAAGGGAGGAAGCGGCATATGATGGAAAGTCCAAGGACCCCAGTTCCCGTTCTTACCACTCACTGTGTGATGCCTCGCTTGCCCCCTTCCCCTCTGGGGGACTTGGTTCCCTCATCTGTAAGATGAAGGGTATTGGACTTCAGGGCTCTGTGACATTGCTCTAAGGGCTGTCATGGAGCGTGCCTGGATGAAAAAAAAGAAGACCCAGGATTTGAGTAGGGAATTAGGAGGCTACCATCCAGATCCGTGCCAGCTGAAGGTGGGCTGATCGGAGCAAGGAAGGTTCCAGGAACCATGATTGGTGGTCTAGGAAAGGGGACCCCGAGCATCCAAGGAGGAAAAGTCCTCTGGCTACCCAGAAAACAGACGGAGACCTCAGAGACACGGGCCCACGGGGATAGAGAAACTAAAGAGGATGAAGGAGGAGGAGAAGGAGGAGGAGGAGGAGGAAGAGGAGGAGGAGGAGGAGGAGGAAGGAGAACAAAGCCAAACTGCAGCTGAGGGCCTCCAAGACCAAAGAGACAGAGATGACACCAAAAACTCAGTGAAAGACAAGAGGTCAGGGACGGAGGCCTGGAGAGACAAGCATGCTCAATTCAGGTCATTGGGAGAGAGAGGCAGAAAGTCATAGGGGAAAGAGAAACGGGGAGACTTCATCGATACACAGCCCTTACTTCCCAAGCTGCTGTTTGCGATCCAATGAGATAAGATCCACGAAACCCTTTGTAAATCTTGCAAATGCTATAACTCCCTGAGACAATACCAGCCACAGAGGCCTTTAGCTTTGCCACCGGACCCCTCACTCGTGATCCCCCCCTCACTCTCCTTTAGTTCTTCTACGTGTCTTAGTCTCTGTCTCCCATTATCCCTCTCTCCCCCATTGTCCCCCCGCACCCCTCAGCGTTCCTCTCTGACTTCCCGCGTCCTCTCTCCACAAACCAGTTTTCCTCTTCAGCGCCCTCCTGTCGTCAGTCTCCCTCGGCTCTGTCCCTCAGCGTCCCCTTTCTCTGTCCCTCGCTCCCCTTCCTTGTTGTTCCTCGGTCTTCCGCACCTCTCCGAATCTCCGTTTCAGTGTGGGTCGACATGGACGTGTCTCTAGCTCTCCCAGACATGGCTATTTTCCTTTTTTATGGGCCCTGACAGGGACTGTGAGCCTCCCCATAACCTAGGCCTTGAAGCCACAAATCCAGCCTCTCTCTCTCCTCTCCTGCAAGAAATCTCCTTATGACCTCACAGTCAAGAAATGACAACACAAAGTGGGTAGGACTCCTGCCTGGGTGGGGCTCCCTGGGAGGGGTCCAGACCCGGAGAGGATAATCAGTGACCCCCCCCCTTACCCCTAGTCCAAGGCTGGTGAGGCTCAAAGGGGGTGGAAGGGAATACAGGGGATAGGTTAAGGGGGTAAGGGCAAGAGGCTGGGGTCAGTCCTTTGCAGCCTTACCAGCAATTTTTGTCCCTCTCCAGCTCGCATGGCTGCCCGAGGGACTCAATCCGTGTCTCTAGAGAGGAGAAACTGTGCACTGGTGAGGCTGCTCCCCAGCTCCTTGCCCTGCCTCCCTCCCCCACTCACATTTTGACCCATCGGGGGACTCTAACCCCGGGAAGGGAAAGAAGGGAGTGGGGGTGGGGGCAGGGGTCCCAGATGAACACAGGTGAGGGATCCAAACCCTCGAGCCTCCCAGCTGCTCTCTCCACAGATGGAGAAGATCAAGTGTCTACAGGCAGCCAATGCTAACCTGAAAAAACTGGTGGGTTCCTGGGCCTGGCCTTTCGGGGGGACCAGCGGGAGGGCTGGGAGTAGTGGAGGGAGGTTCGGCCACTAGGGGATTCCCAAGGGGACGGATTATCACCACCAGGTGCCAGCTTTGGGCCAGCCCACTCACACTCTTCCTCCCTTAGCACACACTAAACCTCCTGAATCAGGGGGTCTCAGCCCTCCTCCTGTTTGGCAGGGACCAGATCAGAGATCTGGGTCAATGTTAGGATCAAATATTCGGGATCTGAATTTGAAAGTCTAGGGCAGGATTCAAAATTGGTCCCACTTAATTAGCAGGTTGGAAATATTTTAGACTTACTGGGGTTAAAGGTTACGTTGAAATCTCAAGGTATCTGGCAGTTTGGCTGAGATTGGGGGGATCTGGCTGAGTTAATTTGGAGATGAGATCTAGGGTTAGGTTTATAGAGTCTTCTAGAGCTGAGCTGGGTCAAAGATTGAGGCTGAAGGAGGAGGGGAGGAGCTCAGAAACCATCCAAAGCTGAAGGAGGGGGGGAGCTCAAAAACCATCCAAAGCTGAAGGAGGGGGGGGAGGAGCTCAGAAACCATCCAAAGCTGAAGGAGGAGGAGGGGAGGAGCTCGGAAACCGAACCCCCCTTTGTTAGAGTTAGGGTTAGGGCCTTGCATGGTCCAGAGATGTTAGGCTGAAAGCTGGAAGCAGTCCAGCTCCTCCTGGGACAGAAATGGGATGGTAGTCGTTAAGAAAGGATGAAAAGCTCTCATCATCTCTCTCTCTTATCCCTCCCTGATCTGGATCCACTAAACCCAGAATGAAAAGTTGCAAGAGGAGAATGATGGTGAGCTAACCTGCCTCTCCTTCTGAGACCCTAATGTCCCCTCCCCCCACAGCCACCTTTTTAAGCGTCTTTGCTTGGAGAAGTTCCAAGCTGGTGGGTCTCCCATCCTCAGAATACCCGGCAGCTAGTCAGAGACCTCATTTCTAGCCTCTTAGTCCATGTGGCCTTGGACTACAAATCCTTGTTTTCCCTTTAAATTTTCAGCCCCCCCCCCCCAAGGACCGAATGGCCAGTTGTCCTTTCCTACTTCTGCCATTCAGTGTTCTATGAGACTTTAAAGTCTCTCCCAGCTCCGACACCGGTTTATATCCAGATACTTTGGCTCGAAGGTTTTAAGGTTCACTCCCTAAGAGTCTGTGATTTTTATGCAGTTAAAGTTCAGCGTAGCGGGGAGGGGGGTGCAGGGCTGGGAGTTGGGGGGACAGGAGGCCCGCGGGGCAGGCTCCAGCTCTCTAACGTGATTCTCTTCTCATCTACCCATACACCTACTCTCAGTCCTGAGATCCACTGAAGAGGTACTACTCAGGTGAGCAACTCGTAAACGCAGGCCCCCACTTAGCGCTCCCAGGGGCACAGGGGATAAAGGGGGGGGGGAGCCATCCCTGTGCAAGGGCAGGGGACTGGACGAGAAGGCCTGAGCCGCTCCCCTCCCATTGCCAGAGCTGCTGCTAAGGGACGCGTTTCAAGAGGGGCGGGAGGCGCGGGGCACCCTACGGGAGTTGGGCCGTCAGAAAGCCGTCTTTGAGATCCGTCCTCTGAAGGCACAGCCGAGGTTGGGGGGGAGGGAGGTGGATGAGGAGGAGCTCGAGGGGAGGGGCGGCAGTTCAGGGGAGGAACACGTAGAATTGGAGGAGGGGAAGGTTCGGGGACTGGAAGGGAGAAAAAGAGTGGGTCCGAGGCCTCGGGCCCTTCTCCCCCCCTGCTCCCACAGGGACAATGACAAGATAAAAAAGAAAATACTGAAGCTAAAAGAACGCCACGAATCTCTGGTGAGCAAAGAGGAGCGGGCGGAACCTAGACGGGAGGGGGCGTGTCGCGCAAATAAGAAAGGCGGGCCCGGGGGCGGGGCCGAGGGAGATGGGCGGGGCCTGGAGAAGCCCAGGTGTTTGTCAGGTGGAGCGGGAAGGAGAACTTTGGGAAGGGGGCCGGGCGAGGTGGGGAAGCGCCAGCGCCGAGGAGGATGGAGGTTCCCCTAAGCATCCGTTTCTCCCTCTGCCCACAGCAAGACGATATCTACACGCTGGAGGAACGTCTGTGTGAGTGTGTGTGTGGTTGGCGGGGAGGGATGCGGGGGCGGGGCCTTGGGGGGTGTCTCCGTTCTCCCTCGTAACTCCGCCTCTTTTCTCCCTCCGTAAAGGTTCTTGCACCTGCCCTGAGAACCGATCGAACCACGAACACAAAGAGAGCAAAAGGTGTGGCCGCTGGCCCCGGTCTTCAAGGAAAGGAGAGAGGGCAGGCGGCTGGCGGGAGGATGGGGCGGGCAGTGGGGAGGAACCTCCGTGGGACTTGAGGGGCCCTCAGTGTGACATCTCTCTCCCCTCCCCTTTTCTTCCTCTCTCTAACACCTGGGGCTCCCACCTCAGGGCTGCGAACACAGGGCGGCGGCTCCCGTGAGTCCCCGAGGCCGGATGCACCTCCCCGTCCCCCCACGGAAACAAACCCCCTCCGGGGTTCAATAAACTTCTCTCCGGGGCTGGGACCCCCTCTGATTCCCAAATGTTTGCTTCCTAGGACGTGAAGAGTTTTTCAATGGGGAGGGGTCCGGGACGGGGGCGAGGGGCACCTCACTTGGGTCCGACCCCAAGCGAGACGACGACCCGAGACACAAATTCCGAGATGAGGAGGCGGGGTCCGGGAGAAAGGGGGGGAGGAGAGAGGGCGGCCGAAGGGCGGGGCCCTAGAGGAGAGTTTATGAGGGAGGCCCAGGATTGGCAGTGTAGGAGCAAGGGCGGGGCCCATTGAGAAGGGGCCGGGCCTTCCAGAGGAGAGAAAGATGTATGGGCGGGACACTGGAAGTGGGGGAGCCGCGTTCCTTGGGGAATAGGTGCCCAGCGGGGGGCGGGGCTCAGATTAGCTAGCCGGGAGCTAGAAGTGTGGGGGTGGGGACCAGGAAGGAGCGCGGGGGTCGGGTTTGGGGCAGCAGGAGGGAGCGGTAACTGTAACCCGCCTGGGACAGGAAGCTCCCAAATGTAGCTAGCAGTCCACCCACCCCCAGTTCTGGGAAACGGCCACCGGCCTCCCTCCGAAGGCAGCCCTCGGCAGAGCCCCGGCAATGGGCTGCTGCTCGCGCGCTCTCCCCTGCCCCTGGAGCTAGCACTTAGTCCCCGGCTTTTCTCCATCATGCATCCCCATCTTCAGATCCTTGGGGAGGAGGAAGGAGTTCTGTCCCGAAGGGCAGCTGTCTCGTATCTCCCTCTATAACAAAACTCCCCGTCTGCGCTTTAGTTTCTCCGCTTTCGGGGGGGAGAAGAGGGGTTTCCTGTCTCCTTTTCCTTAGGGACTGTTATATGGCTGAGACTAGATGACAGGGGGTGGGGTGTGTGTGTGTGTGTGTGTGTGTGTGTGTGTGTGTGTATCGGGGAGGACTTCCACTGTCCAAATAGGACGTTTTGTCCGGGGGAGGAAGGGGGTAAAGGGAGCCGGGGAACCGGGAGAATGAGGCTTCTGGGAAGCGATCCCAGAAGATGGATGAGGATCTTTGGCCTGAAGCCCGAGATTCTCAGGGTTAGATACCGTGAGACTGTTAGATGAAACGTTATGGGTTAGATCAGAGAATGGAGTGTTGATGTCGGAGTCCATTTCGCCCCCTCATTTTCCAGATGGGCAATTTAAAATCCAGAGAGAGGAGGGGTACCTGGGGGCAGATGGGGAGAGAGGATGCCAGGGTCAGGTGGTTAAGGAAGAGGGGGAGTCCCCTTTGAAAACTCCAGGCTGCCAGGGTGTAGAGTTTTGTCCTCCTCAGCTTCAACCCCTTCCAGAGAAAATCTTTGCCACTTTCCCTCCCTTCTTTCTCTGCCTCTGCCTGTGTGTTGGGTCCCCCTCTCCCCCTCTCATTTTAGGAACACAGGACTCAGACCATCAGGTTACCCAGTTTCTCTCTTTCTCTTTCCATCCTTAGTTTTGTCCTTAATGTCTATTTCTCCATCTCCTTCCATTAACCTAAGCCTCTCTCCATCCAGTTCAAGAATTAAGTTTAAGGCAAAGGAGAGAACGAGCTGAAATAAATCGTCCTTGCTCAAGTAACTGCCATTTTTCCTTTCTCTAATCTCTCTTTTCCCACGAGCTTCTGGCCATCTCTAACCTTATTTCTCTCCCTCTCTCTCTCTGGAACTCCATCTTTCAAACTAGCCTCTCTGATAAGAGGGCTGATGAGTGCTTTTCAGGGTTTCTCATGCACCTTTGCTCACCTGTGGCTCGGGGACCTGCGTCATGACCACGCCCGCCGAAATTGGCTCAGCAGAGGGGCTCACCCGGTCTGAGGATAACCTAGCGGTCTCCAACCCAAGGACGCCCGGGGAGGGGTCTACCCCACGCATGTGAGGACTGCCTCTGGCACAATGGACGGAGGAGGACAATTCGTTCCCACGGAGCTTGCGCTTGCAGCTTGGGCAGCCATCAAAGATGCTGCATCCCTAATCCCTGGAGGGTCCTGACTTTGGACTTCAATGATTCAGGAAGAGAAACTGAGGCTAATGATTATGCAGGACTGCCTGCCTCACTTCATTTCACCCTGTGATTCACACCTCTTTGAAAATGAAGGAGGAACAGCATCTTTCAAACTACTGTCTCTTTTTTCTTCCTTTCTAAGACCATAAATTTAGGGCCAGAAAGAACCTTAGACACCATCTCTCCCCATTTTCTCATTTTACAAACACGCCTAGGGAAGCGATTTGTCTCCCGTCGGTCTTTTTATCTCTGGATGTCTCACCTTCCATCCCTTTCTCTGTCTCCATATGTGTTATTATTGTTATTTTCTTACTCCATCTCTTCATTTTTCTCTGAATTTCTCACCACCTGTATTTTGGTCCCTTTGTTACCCAAACCTAAAGTTTAAGTTACTTTCCTGTCTGTTTCTGTGTTGACCTGATCTCTTCTTTCTCTTTCTTTCTCTTTCCATTCCTATCTCCCATGTTTCTGTTCTGCCCCATTTCCTTCCTCTCCAGACCTTTTCTCTGGCTCACTCCCGTTTTTCACTCTTTGCTCACACCAGCCATCTTGGAAGATGGGGGGCTGTTTTTCCCTTTCTTTGTATCCCCAGCTCTAAGCTCGGTGCTTCAAAAATGGTTGTGGATTGACTGATAGACCTTTCCCGGAAGTAAAACCCAGAGTTGGATTATTGAGTAGCCTTCAGTATTGAATGTAGTGGGGCCCGAAGCATCAGAACCAGCAGCCTGAGACTGAACCCCCAAACTGACTGAAGGCCAGTATTTGTCTTTGAGCACACCATGCGGGTGGTGCTCTTATCTCCCGGGCTCACCGGCTTGCCCCAGATTGGCTGGATGGGGGCTGTCCAGCTTAAGGGAAACCTCCAACCCCCCCTTCCCCCTTTGGGGAGGGGGAGACTGAAACTGACATGGATGGGAAAGCTTAAAAGAGGAGGGGCAAACTCAGGTAGGCGGCCCCAGCCTGCTATGATCGCCTTTGATTGGTTTAGGAGAGTCAGATTCAAGTAAACAAAGCTGGTAAATTTCTTATCAGTTTGATAACCTTGTTTTCTTCACTAAAGGTGTGTTTATGTGGGGAGCAAAGGGAGGGAGCCCCCGGCTTTATTCTGCCTCAATTCTTCCCAGTAGAAAAAGGGGAAGGGGAAAACAGACAACAGCTCCCCCAGTACAAACTTTTGCTCTTCTCCCCATAACTTACCACCCACCTATAAAGAAAGGAAACCCCAGGATCACAGGCTAAAGGGATTGTAGAATCCACCCATTGACTAGGGACAGAACAGAAGAACCCCTCCCACAGGAGAATTAACAGAATCCTGCTGTGTGGCTTTAGGGCAGACCTGGTCTCTCTCTGAGCCTGTTTTCCCTTCTCCTAAGATAACTGAGTGGGCCTGGGAGGTTTCCCCTCATTTCCCCCTTCTGTGGTTCCGTGGGCTTGTGCCATCCCTTGGAGCCCCCTGGCCTTGGCTTCCAAGCGCGCTCTGCGCCTGGACGAATCCTTTCTCCTACCGGAGACTGTTACCTCTCACGGTAAATGAGATGGTGGGAACAGCCCAACCCAGAGAGGGCAAGTGATTTGCTGGAGGTCCCCTAGCTGGTGGTGCAAGAGCTGAAACTCGGGCCTTCCCCACTAGATTTGCTCCCTGCAGGGGGTAGGAGTGGGGGCAGAGGAAGAGAGTGGGCCCTTTAAATTGGAAGCCCCACCTTTGCCTTTAGAGGTCTCAAGCACTTTATAAAAAGCCCCCCGCCCGCCTGCTCCCAGCTCCCCTGCTCCAGAAGTGGAGGAGCTCCTGCCCCGGCCCTCTCCTCACAGGCTGGCCTCCTCGCCCTCCACGGCCTGCCTTCCCCATCAGGCACCCATGCAGCTGCCGGCCCCCTTCGATATGTGGAGAGACTATCTGAACCTGAACAAGATCCTGTGGGAGGTGATCTCGGGCCAGGGGGCTTCTAGGGGCAGGGAGAGGTCCAGCCCGGAGGCCCAGGCTGGGCAAGAGAGGCAGGTGGTGGCCAGGGGGCCGGGGGACCCCGCGCCTCTCTGCAACTTCTGCAAACACAACGGGGAGTCGCGCCACGTGTACACCTCGCACCTGCTGAAGACTCCTGAGGGCGTGGTGGTCTGCCCCATCCTTCGCCATTACGTGTGCCCGCTGTGTGGCGCCACGGGGGGCCTGGCCCATACCCTCAAGTACTGCCCCCTCAATGGCGGCCAGCAGTCCCTGTACCGACGGAGCGGACGGAACTCGGCCGGGAGAAAGGTCAAGCGGTGAGGGAGCATCTGGACCTCCTCTTCTGGACCCCCCTCCTCTGGACCCCTCCAGGACTTCCTGGGCCCTGCCCCATCCCAGGGACGCCTCCCTCCCTGGGCCTTCCTCCACTCCTAATTGTCCCAAAGCCGGGGAATCCCCAGCCCCTGAGACCTCCCAGCCCAAGCTACCTCCTCCCAGGGAACCCTCCTCCCCAGGCCGTCCCCCATTCCCCAGGGGCTGGTCCCCTCTGATATCTCCAAGACCTTCCCTAGACCCTCCTCTTCCCAGTTCACTCTATCCTGGGGAATCTTCAGTTCCAGGACTCCTCCCCATTCCTGGATCGCCCTGACTCGCCCCCCCTCCCCGGCACACCCAGCTCCAGGATGTCTCAGCATCTGGAACACCCCCCCTTGCACCTTGTCTCAGTCCTGGGAAACCCTCCCCCAGGACCTCCCCTCCCCCTGCCAACCTCCAACTTCCCCCGACATGGGGGAGCTCCTGAGGAGTCACAGACTGCACCAGGGGCTCTCTGCCTCCCTACCCGGCGCTGCCTCAGACATTGCCTTTGGCTTCTGTCTCAGCCTTGAAGGTGGAACCCCTCGGAACGGCTCCTGGCCTCGGGACTCCCCACGGTTGGTTCCTGTGAAGATCCCCGGATGCAGCTTCTCTTGCTGGGGCCCTCACACGAGCCCTTTGAGTTCCAGGGGGTGACCAGCCCCTGGAGATGATGACGGAGGGGGTTCCTCAGTCTCTCTCTTCACTGCTGTCCTTCTCCCCAGCTCCAGAAAGATAGCTTGGGGTGGGCTTGGGGAGTTTACGGGGAGGGAGATGTTTGCTTATACTGTTCTTATGCACCTGTTATACAACCGTTGGTTCCTGCAGCCCTCCCCCTCCCGTGATCTGTCCCCCTGAAAACCCCTCTCATTGCCTGCAAAGCTCTGTTCGAAGGGGAGACTGGGCTAGCTCTCTAAAGCGTTTTAAAGTCTTCGAGGAAGAAGGTTGGGTCAGTGTGGCGGGGGCGGAAAGAAGGGGGCCCGCTGAAGGCCTGGAAGGTCCTCGAGCTCGTTTTGTAGGGAAGGGGGGGCTATAATAAGCAGAATTCATGTCGTTGGCTCTTGTTCAGGGCTACAATAAAGGACTAGAGTAGTTGAACTTCTTTCTCGCTGTGTTTTTCTGGAAGGGCTAAGGGGAGACTATAACTACCCCCACCTAGAACCAGAGCACCCCAAGTCACCCCAGTCTGTTCTCCTTCCTCAATGGCTCCATCCTCCCCAAAATCCCTGTCTCCTTATCTTGGGTCTCCATTTTCGCACCCTCAGCCCAGACCACAAACGTCAATCTTCCCACTCTCCAAGCCATCCTCAGACATGGCATCAGGACTCCCAGAGTTCAAAGGGACAGCTTTGTGTATCCCACCTCAGAAATCCCACCACAGCAGATCAGGGGTCCCTAAACTCTTGCTTGAGAATTTCAGGGAGAAGCTGCCCATCTACTTACGGTTCAATGTGGCCATTGGGAGCTATTTCTGGCCATCAAACCACAATCTGTGTCTCTGCCAAGTCCAGCCATTATTTCTGGTTTTCTGCCCCCCCCAAAAAAAAGCCATAGGCATGTGTGTGTTAATTTTATATATATATATATATATATATATTGTAGAAACTGACCATATTTAACCCACACACAAGATGATTTGGGGGACATGAAAGCTTTGAGAGATTTGACAGATTCATTTGGTTCCAGGGGCCGGGGGAACGGGGCAGAAAACCAGGAAAATGGGGGGGGAGCAGTGTGCAGAGGCAGACTGAGGCTTGATGGAAAAGACAAACTTCCTAACAATTTTAATAAAAATAATAATGGCCAACATTGACGGTTTAGAGAGCACTTTCCATATATAATTCTCATTTGAAGCTCACAATAACCTCAAGGTGCTATATTTTTTACAGATGAGGAAACTGAGGCAATTGGTCAAGAAGCATTTTTTTAAATACTTTTTATTTCATTAAATATTACACTTTGTTTCAAGTTCTGGCTCATAACACAATCACATTAAAAATGTAACATTCATTTTTTGAAATTTGAATCCCAAATTCTTTCTCTCTCTCAGCTCTCCCCTCACTCCTTGAGAAATCAAGCAATATGGTAGCCATTATATATATGAAATCAGCAGATATATTTCCATGTTTTGTCCCATCATAAAAGAAATCATACACTGGTCTACCTGCCATCTGGGGGAGGGGGTGGAGGGAAGGAGGGGGGAAATTGGAACAAAAGGTTTTGCCATTGTCAATGCTGAAAAATTACCCATGTATGCATATTGTAAATAAAAAAAAAACTGGAAAAAAATCATACACTCAAAAAAAGCCACGAGAAAAATCAAAAGTCAGAAAACATCTATTAAGGGCCTTTAAGTGGCAGGCACTGTGCTAAGCACTGACTACATAAGAGGAAAGGAAAAGACACTCCTAATGGGAGAGAGGAGAAAACCACAAGATAATGAAGTTATAAACAGGATAAACTGGAAATAATCCAAGAGGGAAGCATTGGAATTATGGGAAAACAGGAAAAAAGGTCCAATTGTAGGTGAGACCTGCAGAAAACTGGGGGTGGAGATAAGGAGGAGACAGTTTCAGGCCCAGGGGAGCCGTCCATGCTGGGTATGCCATATTCGAGGAGCACGAAGATGCAGGGGGCGTTGCATCTCAGGGTGGGGGGAAACTCGGAAGGTGGAGGGGGGCAGGGAGGAGTCAGACAGGTGATCTCATTTCTAATCCTGGAAGTGACAAGGAGCCCCTCAAACATTCAAGGGTTATTGAATAGGGCTGGTGGTGGCGTGATAGGACCTGCCCTTTTAGGGAGAAGAGACTAGAATGGGAGACCTGAGGCAGCCAGACCCCCACAATGGCTGCTTCAATGATCTAGGCAGGAGGAGGTGAAGGTCTGCCCCAGGGAGCCAGCAATGTCAGGAGAGAAAAGGGAACGAGCTCACGAGTTGTTAGAAAGGTGGAACTGATGAACCTGAGGGACAGATTGGGGGGGGGGCAGGAGAGGAGAGGGAAAGGGAAAGAAAAGAAAAGAGAGACAGATGAGAAGAAGAAAGAGGAAGAAGGAAAGGGAGAAGAAAGGAAAGAAAGAAAGAAAGAAAGAAAGAAAGAAAGAAAGAAAGAAAAGAAAAAGAAAGAAAGAAAGAAAAGAAAAAAGAAAGAAAGAAAGAAAGAAAGAAAGAAAAGAAAAAAGAAAGAAAGAAAGAAAAGAAAAAAGAAAGAAAGAGGAGGAGTAAGGAAGGGAGGGAAGAGAAAGGAGGAGAGAAAAAGGGAGAGAGGGAGGGAGGAAGGGAGAGAGAGGGAGAGAGACAAAGACAGAGAGAGACAGAGAGACAAAGAGAGACAGAAACAGAGGCAGAGATAAGGGCAGAATGACTCTTAAAAGTTAAGTGACTTGTCCAGGTTCACACAGCTACTAAGTGTCTGAGGATTCAAAGTCAAAAGTTTTATTTATTTCTAGTCATTCCATATAGAGACTAGCTATAATATTATTGTAATATATGTTCTTGTGTGAGTGCGAGTGTGTGTGTGTGAGCGTGTGAGTGTGAGCATGTGTGAGTGTGTGTGTGAGTGTGAGTGTGAGTGTGAGCATGTGTGTGTGAGCGTGAGTGTGTGAGCATGTGTGAGTGTGAGTGTGTGAGTGTGAGAGAGTGTGTGTGTGAGTGTAAGTGTGAGTGTGAGAGGACGCACACTCTCAGTCCCCCCACCCCACCCCACCCCCGCCTGTAGCCGCCCCGCGGGCAGCTTTTGCTCGGAGATCTCGGGGATCTCGTTGCGTTCGCCTCCATTTAAAGCGCCCGACGAGTCCGGAAGGGCGGCGGCTGCCGATGCGCGGCTCTGTCCTTTCACTCTCGGGCCCTCGCCAGTGACGCCATCACTCTTAAAACCCGAAGAACGAAGCCCGGATCTCCGCGGGGGTTCGGGGTCCCGGGTCTCCTCTCCGACTGGCCGTCCCTCCCCGCAGGCCGCGTGCACGCTCGGGCTGTCCCAGCCGCCTCGGGGCGCCCTCCCCGGCCTTTCGGAGCCGGCTCCGCGGCGTCCTCCCGAGGGATCTCTCCCCAGGCCGCCGCTGGCAGGGCCCCTTCTGCCCTGAGGCCTCTCAGGCCTCGGACCTTGGCAGCCTCTCACACCTTTGTCCCTCCCCTCCAGACTCGTGAATGACGGTGGGGCCCAGTGGTTAGAGAGCAGCCCGCGGAGAGTCACAGATCGGCCGTGGGACCCTGAGCATCTCGGCATTCAAAGCGACTCTCATCCTGGAAATTGCCCAGAGGTGCCGGCCTGCTTAGCCAACTTTTCCTCCCGAGGACGGGCCGTGCGCCAGTGGAATCCCAGCTCCCCACCCCCATCCCTCCGGCTTTGCCACCGACCCACTCAGACCCTCGGAGTCCCACAGCCGGCGGTGGCGGAAGTGTCCTCTCCCCTCCCAGGCCATTCTTTGGAATGATTGACACCTCTATTGACACCTCTTGTTTTTACATCAGTCTCTCCATCACCGTCTCCCAAGAGCCTTTTCTTTGAACAAAGAAAAAGTGAACCAATTTCTCTGACTCTTTGGGTGTGTGTCTCTCTCTTTCTGTCTCTGTCTCTGCCCCTCTCTGCCTCTTATCTGTCTCTGTCTTTGTCTATCTCTGTCTGCCTCTGTGGCTTTCTCTCTGTCTGTCTCTGTCTCTGTCTCTCTAGCTCTGTCTCTCTCTGTCTCTGTCTCTCTCGCTCTGTCTCTCATTGTCTCTCTGTCTCTGTCTCTTCCTCTGTTTCTCTCACTCTATTTCTGTCTCTCCTCCCACCCCAAAATCCAGCATTCTGGGCTCAGGGACCAACAATCACTCTCAGAGACAGGAGGATAATGCAAAGGCGCAGGTTATAATGATTTCTGTCTTTTTGTCATTCAGCTCCAGGATTTGCTTAATATGAGATGAAACCTCAGAGTAGTTTTAATGTCCGTTTCTCTTATTATTCGCTATTTAGAACAACAGAATAAAAATAACATGAAGCATTTACTGTGCTTAGCATTTTGCTGTCATTATCTTATTTGATCTTCACAACAGCCCTGGGAAGTGGATGCTATTATTATTCCCATTTTACAGATGAGGAGACTGAGGCAAACGGGTTAAGTGACTTGTCCAGGGTCACACAGTGACTACATGTCAGAGGTCAAAGGTCTTCCTGACTCGAGGTCCAGTGCACTATCCACTCCACCATTTAGTTGTTACTGATTTACATTTGGAGACAGATGATAAAGACATAAGAGATAGGCAGATAGATGGAAAGGGAGATGATAAGATAGATGATAGATTAAATAGATGGATGGATAGATGACGATGAGAGAGAAAAAGACAGACAGATAGATAGATGGATAATAGAGAGGATGTGTGGATGAATGGGTGAAAGGAAGAAAGGATTATGGATGGATGAAGTAAATTTAAGAGTCTATTGTGTGCCAGGCATTGGAATAAACTCCAGTGATACAAATACAAGAAAACAAGATAGCCCCTGGCCCCGGGAAGCTTGGATTCTAATGGGGTAAGACAACACATAGAGAGAAGCTGGAAAACAGAAAGGGGAGAAGGTGTCTGGAAGGGTAGTCAAGTGAGCATGGCCGGGGAAGCCTCATGAAAAAGGCTAAACTGTGCAGTAATGGAGAGAGGAATCAAGCCCTCGAGTCAAATTTTAAACTTGGTAAGAACTTTCATCCACTGATTTCAGAAAGGCCTGGAGAGACTTACACAAACCGATGCTGAGTGAAATGAGCAAGATCAGGAGATCATTATATACTTCAACAACAAGGCTATATGATGGTCAATTCTGATGGACGTGGCCCTCTTCAACAATGAGATGAACCAAATCAGTTGCAATAGAGCAGTGATGAACCGAACCCACTACACCCAGCAAAAGACCCCTGGGAGATGAGTATGAACCACTACATAGATTCCCAATCCCTCTATTTTTGTCCGCCTGCATTTTTGATTTCCTTACAGGCTAATGGTATACTATTGCAAAGTCCGACTCTTTTTGTACAGCAAAATAATGGTTAGGACATGTATATTTATATTATATTTAACTTATACTTTAACATATTTAACATGTATTGGTCAACCTGCCATCTCGGGGAGGAGGTGGGGGGAAGGAGGGAAAAAGTTGGAACAAAAGGGTTGGCAATTGTCAATGCTGTAAAATTACCCAGGCATATAACATCTAAATAAAAAGCTATTAAAAATTAAAAAAAAAGAAACTTTCATCCACTTCCTACAGTGAACGAGAGGTTGCGTTGGAAATCCTTGCCTTAAAATCAACCACAGGATGAGGTTTTGCTTCTTATGTGACCATTTTGAGGTGATTCCATGAGAAAAAGTCCAGCGGAGATAGATCAATCATCTGAGGTAACCAGGCAAGACTTTCTCAACCAATTCATGGGCCTAAGAGAGTATCATTCAGAAAATGAAATTTCAATTTCAAATCTATTTTTCTAAATTTAATAAGTCTAAAACAAATATAAACTACCAAATGCTGTTTCTGTAAGTTTGTTGCATTTATACTTTTGACATTTTTAAAGCTCAAAATTTCATTAAAACTATTGGAACATTTTGTTTCTCCGTTCCGCGGCATTTGGTGTCATTTCCCCTTTACTTTAGTCTTGGCATAATAGACTACATGATGGCAGCACGCTAAGTCTTTGAATCTCCGAATGCATTGTGAAGTCCCCTGAGAGAGTGGCAGTCACGATGGGATGGGGGCTCTAAGCTATCAATCAACAAACATTTATCATCAGTAAAGATCACAAATTTAATTTTTTAGCAATATGCCCTTCTGTCCCCTTGATGAAACTTGAACCAGGAAATAAAGGAGTTCATTGAGACTGATTTAGTGCCGCTGCTGTGGAACATGGCTATGCAGGAGCAGCTGGAACGCCAGCAAGAGCATTGCTAACAATTTAAAATCATATTTTCGGTGTGAGCCTGTATAACTCGGAAATTGGAAAGCTACAAGTGAGAGCTGGGTTTATCATTGTATTGGTTGTCTAGACTTAAGAAAGTGATGATGATTTAGCATGGATGGGACCGCTTGACATCTGGAGGAGGGGGTGGGAGGAAAGGGGAGGAAAGTTGGAACAGAAGTGTTTGCAAGGGTCAATGTTGAAAAATTACCCACGCCTATGTTTGGTATATAAAAAGCTATAATAAAAAATAAAATTAAAAAAAAAAAAGAAAGTGCTAGTAATGCGGATTAAACTTTAAAAGTGTTATTTTTTTAAAGAGAACCAAGGGTTAAACATTTACCAGAATATATTTGGTTGGGGGGATCAATGTGGGAAATGGCAGGCTGAAGCTCCACTTTTGGCCAGAAGGGATACTAGTACGGTGTCTTAGGAAATAGATGTCTAACCAGGAGCTATCTAAAATGGTGGGATAGGAGGAAGCAGCGAAGCTCCGTTATCTTCTTCCCCAAGCAATCCTTCAAAGCTCTAGAAAATATGCAATCCTGAGTCTTGATCTGGAAAGCCAGGGGAAAATTTTATAATTTATAATTTATAAATTTATAATTCCTTACAGGAATCATTTTTCCAGTCCAAATTTTCATCGGGAGATAGAAAGGAATCTATAGCACTAAGAAGAGGGTCTATCCAGAAAGGGAGTGCCCAAAGTCTGTGAGTTCAAATCTGGCCTTAGACACTTCCTAGCTGTGGGACTCTGGACAAGTCATTCATCCTGTTTGCCTCAGTCTCCTCATTTGTAAAGTGAGCTGGAGAAGGAAATAATAAACCATCACAGTATTTTTTATTTCAAATGAGGTCACAAAGAATTGGACATGACTGAATAAGAGCAGCAACATGGCTATACTCTCTAACTGGACCAAGATACAGAAGAGGTAAACTGATCATTAACATCGTCCCAGCCTGGACTTGGATTTGAATGTCTGTCTGCCTCTTATTTCAGCTCAAGAAGAGCTCAGCCATATATTTTATGTATTCATAAAAGCCCTTATGGTAACAAAAAAAAATAAAAACAAAGCTAATGCCCATCGATATGTGTGATACTAAGTCCCTCCAGTAGTAGTATAGTCCTAGTTATATATTCTTTAAACTTACAGAAAGACTTTGTTCCTGCGTTATCTAGTAAAGTATATTAATTAGTAGGGAGTATTACCTTAATTGCCTCACAGATAGTAATCTACTTGATCCACTAAGCCTTGTAAGTTAACGTCTCTGGTTAATGCCAGAGATAATTCTTGCCTTCTAAGGAAACCGGGGAACTGATTTGTATTTCCTTGGATCCCACTCCTTCTTTCTCACGATATTGAATACCACTTTTTAAAGTTTCCCAGGGGCACCGGATGCTGTAGATCTAAAGTATCCACCCAATCCAAATCTCTCTGATACAGGTTGAAGTCTGATCATTACCCCCCTGCTCTAAGATTTGCAACCTCCTGATCCAGGTGATACAGTTATGACTGTGGGTTTGCCCCAATTAAAGCTCCAGCTGACTGCTGATGGCCTGAGTTATCCTAAGCTACCTAGGAGGTTTAGAACTGCAGGTTTCCACTTGATGTGACATTCCCATGATGTAACTCCATCTCTCAAACTAGCAGCTCTAGTATGAGAGCTTGCCGAGCCCTTTTCAAGGCTGTTTACTCACCTTTGGAATCTACCTGACGTCCAACTCTCAGCTGTGTCTCTGAGAAGCTGTAGCCTGCACAACTATTCTGGCAGACACGCTAAAGCAAGTGGAGGATGATTGACTGGCCTCAAACCCATTGGTGAGTGAGGGGAATGTCTACCTCACACATGTGAAAACTCCTCCAACATGTATACTTATATTGTATTTAATTTATACTTTAACATATTTAACATGTATGGGTCAACCTGCCATCTCGGGGAGGGGGTGAGGGGAAGGAGGGGAAAGTTGGAACAAAAGGTTTGGCAATTGTCAATGCTGTAAAATTACCCATGCATATAACTTGTAAATAAAAAGCGATAATAAAAAAAAAAAAGAAAAAGAAAAAGAAAACTCCTCCAAGAGGAATGGGCAGATGAGAACAATTTGTTCCAGTGACAAGGAAGTGGCTAAAGCAGGTGCTCTAAAACACTTAAAGCTTCCAAGATTCCAAGGTCATCCACTACATCCTGAGCCATCTCCACTCATCTTGACTTTCATCCCGCCATTGAACTTTGATGATTCTGGAAGAAAAAGTGACGCTGATGACTTTGCTGGCTCTGTCTCACTTCAATCCCATTCACACAAAATTCAAGACATCAATCCGTGAGATCCTCTTCGAAATAAAGGACAAATAACAGCTATACCCCCATTTAAATTCCATTGATACCAAAATAAATTTGGAATATATGCTAGTTGGTCTAGAAATCTCTCTGCCTTCTCCAAATATATTTGGAATATTTGGAATATACCCATGGATTCAATTCTCATCTCTGTTCTGATGATTCTCAGATCTATTTATCTGAGAATCTAGCCCTAACTTCTCTGCTCATTCCCACTCTCCCATAATCAACTGCCTTTTGAACATCTCAAATGGGATATTCTGGAGACATCTTCAAACCAAAATATCCAAAATTGAACCCATTCTATCTTCTCCCAAACCCTCCCAAACCAAAAAGATTTTTCCTATCTTCTCTATTACTGTTAAGGGAACTCTTATTTCTATCTGTCTTTGACCTCCCTGAAGAACGCACCAGTCCCTAATAGAACTTCTGATATCAACAGCTTAGTCAGTTTTCTAACGTAATTTCAAACTGTCTGCCTTGGAGTGTACAGGGTTTTCGGAAGGTATAGCACCTTTTAGTGTTAAGGTTTGCTGAGCCCTTTCCAGAGCTGCTCTCCCACCTTTGGTGTCCACCTGATCCACTCAGCTCTTAATCTATGGCTCCAAGGAGCGACAGTATGAGGAGTGACCACATCCCATCTCGAGAACAATTTGTTCCAATGGCCATGAGAACAGCCGAAGAAAGCCACCGGACTTGGATGACTCAGAAAGACTCATCACACTCTGCCTCGCTTAAATCCGATTCACACATGAGTCAAAACCTACTGTGATATCATGGGTCCCCTTTGAAATTAAGGAGGACAACAATGTAATTTGGCTTCCAAGCTCATCCTTTAATGGAAATTAGTCCCTGCAAAGTTACTAATGATCTCTTTTTATTATTATATTTTGTTTTTACCAATTACATGTAAAATAACTTTTTAACATTAAGCCCCAAATTCTTTCCTTCCCTCCTTTCCCTTCCTCTTCCTTAACAAGGCAAGCAATTTGATTCAATCATTCATATACATTCATACAAATATATTTCCATAGCTAATCATTTTTTCCCTAATGATCTCTTAATTGACGAATCCAGTGACCTTTTCCTAATCCTCATCCTTTCTGAACGCTCTTTGTTGATCACCATCTTCTACATGACAATCCCATCTCTCTAAGTTTTGGGGACCACCATTCTCTCCTGTTTCTCCTTCTTCCTATCTGACCACTCCTTCTAAATCTCTTCCACTAGATCTTTGTCCAGGTTAAACCCAAGACATTGTTCTGGGCCCTCTTCTCTCATCCTCTATGTTGCTTTACTTGGCGATCTCATCGGCACCCATGGATTCAATTCTCATCTTAATTCTGATGATTATCAAACTTATTTATCTAGCCCTGACTTCTCTGCTCATTTCCACTCTCCCATAATCAACTGCCTTTTGAACATCTCAAATGGGATATTCTATAAACATCTTCAAACCAAAATATCCAAAATTGAACTCATTCTATTTTCTCCCAAACCCTCTCTTTTTCTTATCTTCCCTATTACTGTTAAGGGAACTCTTATTTCCCCAGATGTCCTAGTTCACACAGCTATGATCTTAATATTCCTCCCTTTCTCTCACTCACCAATATCTAATCTGAAATAGATATTGTTGGTTGGTTTTGCTTTCATAACATTTCCCCAATTTGCCCACTTTTCTCCTCTGATTCTGTATCCAGACCTTCATTGCTTTCTCCCTGGATTATTGCGATAACCAGCTAGTTGGTCTACCTGACACAAATCTCTCTCCAATCCATCCTCCACTTGGCGGTCAAAGTGATCTTCCTAAATCCAGTCTGAACACAAATACCCTTCTATTCAATAAACTACAGTGACTCCCTGTCATCTTTAAGCATCAAATATGAAACCTTCTATTTGGAGATCAAAATGCTTCCTAATCTGTTGGAATCCTTACAAAGTGTTAAGTCATTAGAGTTGATAGAGACAATAATTATCTAATTTAGCATGGTTCTGTGTCACTGATCTGATCCTATGAGGAGATGTCATGGGCCAGAAGAAACAAGGTACTAAATGGAACTGAGAAACAATGCTTGTGTTCACACCTTTAGAGAGCTTATAAAAGCAAGAAGCTCTTAGGGCCAGAGAACACTCTGGAGGAAACCCATAATCCCACCCTCAGATCCCATAAGCCCACTCTCTTGGAGAAGGAGCATAAATAGAGCTTCAGTGAGCCAGTCAAGGGAGTTCAACTGAAAAGATTGAGAGGGGAGCGGCAAGTGAGTTCAGAGAGAAGCCCTCTCTCGGAGGCGGAGTCAGAGTCAGATTCATTCCATTTTCCACCTTTGTGCTGTCTGGAGGCTGAAGAAAGCAGAGGCAGAAGCAAGGTGTCCCTTGCTCTGCAAGAGCTCTTGGAACCAAGCAGAGAGATAGGATTCTAAGCTAACTGGGCCCAAGGAAAGAGATAAGAAATAAACGTTTGAACTTTTATCAGCTGGCTGTATTTGGAGTGATTATTACTCTGAACTGAAACTAAGGCTGCCTCCAGAAATCCTCCCCAAGAAACCTGCTCCCAGAGAGAACTAGTATATTTTAAAGAAGAAAAAGACCACACTAACCTGCCCCTCCCAGATCTCCAGTCTTCTTACACCTTAATTCTTCCTCATTCCACTTGTTTTTTTTTTTAATGCAGTGACAGTAGACTCCTTTCTATTCCTCAAACAAAATGTTCCATCGTGTAACTCTAGCATTTAAATTGTCTGTCCCCGTACCTAAAATTGCTTCCCTGGCCTCCATGGCTCCTTCAGGCCTCAGCTAAAATCCTACCTTCTATGAGAAGCCTGATCCTCTTAATTCTAGTGACTTCCCTCTGCTGATCATTTCCAGCTTAGCCTGTCAGTATTTTGTTTATAAACAATTGTTTGCCTGTCATCCTTCTTTCCCTATTAGATTGTGGGTCCCCAGTGCTTAGCATTGTGCCTGGTCCATGGAAGAGAGTTAATATTGTGTGTCACTCAGTGACTGAGCTTAAGAAGACTCCCCTCCCAATCTGTGAAGTCTATTTGGAGATAGCAACTATGAAAACTATAACTACTCAAAACTCCTTCACCATATACTACTATCCTGACATCCATTCCTACAAGATACTTCCAAGTTGGATCCACTAAAGCTGTTCCCCACTTGAAAGATGTTGTTGACAACAGAATTCCAGTCAGAACCCTGGGGCAAGTTTAGTCCATGAGCTTCTCTCCATAGTTGCTATAACTTTGGGTTCCTTAAGATTCTAGGACCTAGACCAGGTTCAATCGTGAGGAATGACCCCTAGCCTTTAACTCATTGTCCCCAAGTAGAACTACCACAAGAAAATTTCAAAATAAAGATCAGGTACAGGTGAAACAAGGTCACCCACTATCTGTTACTATTCAATATTGTATTAGAAATGCTAGCTTTGGCAATAAGAGAAGAAAAAGAGATTAAAGGAATTAGAGTAGGTAATGAGGAAACCAAATTATCGCTCTTTGCAGATGATATGATGGTATACTTACAGAACCCCAGAGATTCTACTAAAAAGCTATTAGAAATAATCCACACCTTTAGCAAAGCTGCAGGATACAAAATAAATCCACATAAATCCTCAGCATTTTTATACATCACGAACAAAATCCAACAGCAAGAGATACAAAGAGAAATTCCATTTCAAATAACCATTAATAGTATAAAATATTTGGGAATTTATCTGACAAGGGAAAGTCAGGAAGTATATGAGCAAAACTATAAGACACTTTCAAAACAAATAAAGTCAGTTCTAAATAATTGGAAAAATATCAAGTCTCTTAGACAGGTTGAGTGAATATAATAAAGATGACAATACTCCCTAAACTAATTTATGTGTTTAGTGCTATACCAATCAGACTCCCAAGAAACTATTTTAATGAGCTAGAAAAAAATAACAACAAAATTCATCTGGAAGAACAAAAGGTCAAGAATTTCAAGGGAACTAATGAAAAAAAAATCAAATGATGGTGGCCTAGCTATACCTAATCTAAAACTATATTATAAAGCAGCAGTCACCCAAACCATTTAGTATTGGCTAAGAAATAGACTAGTGGGTTAGTGGAATAGGTTAGGTTCACTGGACAAAATAGTCAATAACTATAGCAATCTAGTGCTTGATAAACCCAAAGATCCCAACTTTTGGGATAAGAATTCACTATTTGACAAAAACTGCTGGAAAAATTGGAAACTAGTATGGCAGAACCTAGGCACTGACCCACACTTAATACTATATACCAAGATAAGGTCGAAATGGGTTCATGATCTAGAGATAAAGAATGAGATTATAAATAAATTAGAGGAACATAGAATAGTTTACCTCTCAGACTTGTGGAGGAGAAAGGAATTTGTGACTAAAGAAGAACTAGAGATTATTATTGATCACAAAATAGAAAACTTTTATTATATCAAATTAAAAAGCCTTTGTACAGTTATGGAATATTATTGTTCTATAAGGAATGACCAGCAGGATGAATACAGAGAGGCTTGGAGAGACCTGCATGAACTGATGCTAAGTGAGATGAGCAGAACCAGGAGATCATTATACACTTCGACAATGATATTGTATGAGGATGTATTCTGATGGAAGTGGATTTCTTTGACAAAGAGACCTAACTGAGTTTCAATGGATAAATGATGGACAGAAGCAGCTACACCCAAAGAAAAAACACTGGGAAACGAATGTGAACTATCTGCATTTTTGATTTTCTTCCCGAATTATTTTTACCTTCTGAATCCAATTCTCCCTGTGCAACAAGAGAACTGTTCGGTTCTGCAAACATATATTGTATCGAGGATATACTGCAACATATCTAACATATATAGGACTGCTTGCCATCTTGGGGAGGGGGTGGAAGGAGGGAGGGGAAAAATCGAAACATAAGCGAGTGCAAGGGATAATGTTGTAAAAAAATTACCCTGGCATGGATTATGTCAATGTAAAGTTATTATTAAATAAAATTAATTTTTTTAAAAGCCTTTGTACAAACAAAACTAATGCAGACAAGTTTAGAAGGGAAGCAATAAACTGGGAAAACATTTTTATGTTCAAAGGCTCTGATAAAGGCCTCATTTCCAAAATATATAGAGAATTGAATCAAATTTATAAGAAGATAACTGTATAGATATGTATGCATATATTGGATTTAACATATAATTTAACATATTTAACATGTATTGGACTACCTGCCATCTAGGAGAGGGGGTGGAGGGAAGGAGGAGAAAATTTGGAACAGAAGGCTTTGCAAGGGTCAATGTTGCAAAAATTACTCATGCACATATTTTGTAAATAAAAAGATATAATAATTTTTTAAAAGATCAGGCACAGCTTGGTTCTGTATTTCCCCAAATATACACTAACAGGATCTCTTCCCCTTGCCCTGCAGGGGTGGGAGCCATTCCATTCAAGCATTCCAGATAGCACATGCAAATTGGATATAGGACAGATTCTATTTTCTTCCAGAGAAAATGAAGAAGTTTCAGAAGAATTAGGGGAGACTGTGAATATATATAAAAATAAAAAAGGTACTAAATTTATTAGCTTCATTCAGAAGGGAACTGAAAATTTTATTTCCATTTCTGGAGGATAGGAGACCATCAATGTAGTTCAGTCCAGTCATTTTCCAATCATGTTCAACTCCCTGTGACTCCATTTGGGGTTTTCTTGGTAAAGATGAGTCTTCCTGACTCCAAGCCCAGTGCTCTATCCACAACTCCACCCAGCTGCCCTATGTGACTTCCCAAGCCCTTCTCCCTCCCATGTTCCCATGTTCTTGTTGTTGTTCATCTTTTGTTCTCGAAGAGGACCATCGACATCTAGAGGGTGATGTCTCAACTTGCCATCTCCTAGAACAGAGACAGCAAACTCTTTTCTTGCTCCCCCAAGTGTCTGGCAAAACTCTGTAGTGCAATCCATATCAAATTAAAATGTTAGAGAAAATATAATACTAAATAAATAAAAATATAACACAACATAGATAATGTTAATCTGAGGTTTTTTAAGCAATATATAGGCTGCAGAAAACCTGTTTCTATTTGAGTTTGACATCACTGCCCAGAATATATCTACTTCTCTAAATATAGGTCAATTATCCCAACAGGAAAGTAAAAAACAAAAACAAAAATCCGAAAGAAGACAAACTCTTCATTCAATCTGCCTTAATAGGCCACGGGGAGGAACAGCTTCTCTGACAAGCAGTCGGCCTGAGTGCCAAGCAGCCAATCATCTTGGAGCTAACTCCAAAAGTCATTGATGAGACCATGTGCCAGGGAACACATCCACAGGCTCTGGGACGGGGGGGGGGAGGGGGGGGGGGGGGGGGCCTTCAGATGCTTCCAAATGAAAGCTCCCTGTAATCTCATCAAATCCATAGTGGAACTCACAGTCACCCTCCATTTAAACTGGTTAATCCCTCTGTTCTGTGACTGGGGAATTCTAACCTCTTGCTCTCCTAATCCCTAAGATTCTCGGTCATCTGTGCATGAGAAAATCTTTTCCCCCATGCTTCTTCTCTCCACACTCACATCCCAACCAAGCTCAGGCCAATGGCATCCAATCCGTAGAGCATTTATAAAGCACCTAACTCAGGGCATTGTGCTAGAAGTCTAAACATAGTAAAGATCACTCTGTTTCACTCTTTCAGAGTCAGACTGGAAATAAGTCCTCAGGTTTCTAGTACTATTGTTGTCCATTCTTCATTCTCAAAAAGGACCGATAACATTAGGAAAGTAACATCTTGAACTGTGAGTTCAGGGATGTGCAAAGTCATCATTTTCACTCTTTCCTCCAGTCATTGGAATCCATAGGTCAGGACAACTGCGGATGGCCACCATGCAGTGGTCTTTCCCAGGTCCATTTGTCTAAGGCAACACCCATTCAGTGCTTAAAAGCTAGGTAAGAACTGAGGCAAAAAGTGACTTAGTTTGCCCAAGGGGTTGCAATGTGTCATTGGCTCAAGTTTGTTCCCAGTGACCAATATCTAGTTCCAGTCAATCCACTATGGATTAGTGATACCTCCTCAGTCTGGGAAGAATGAGTTCAAACACAGCCAGTTTTTACAAAACTTCAGTCCCTCCAAATTTCATCTAAACCCCACGGTCTCGTGTAATGTCCGGCCTAGCTTTCTCTGGAGTCTGGAGTCTGAGATCGAGCTCGAGCACATTCTCAACCAAGTCTGTTTATTTCAAGTCCTCCCAGCCCTTATATACCTTAGTACAATTACATCACTTCAGCACACTGAGCATGTGCCAACTGTAGAACCGTTACATCACCATCCTAAGTACTAAGTATATGTGAACTAGAGAACATCATCTCATCAATCACACCGAGTTAAAACCCTGCTTTGCTTCAAGTATACTTTTCTCCAAGTTCCCCAATATCTGCAGTCCTCTACAGTCTCATGCGTCTTCCTTTCTTTTAGATTGTAAGCTTCTTGGGGGCAAAAAACTGTCTTTTTTTATTCATTGTATTTCCACACCTTAGCACAGGGCCAAGAACATAAAAAGCACTTAATAAGTGTTGATTGGATTAGACTGGATGCTCAAATGATGCTTTGATGCAGGGGGAAGACTCTTTCCAGCTGTCTCTGAGACCTCAATAGCTGCAAAATCTGACGAGACCGTAATGTGTAGTCTCTTAACTCCCAGACATACAGGTGGCTCATACTCTTCACCTGCCGAACCTCACGAGGTCAAAATCTCCAGATGGCTCTCCTTCCCCTAAAAACAACCAAAACCCAAACCAGAATGTCTAGACATGCTCCAAAGTCTCTCTGAGGTGCTTCCATCAGAAATCATCACGAGACCCTAAAAGTGAAGCTCCCAGCCTCTTCCACGTAGGGGCTTGCCTTACCAGGGAGTGCACTTGCATTCTGGATGGGTTCGTAGAGACTGGAACAGTTGGTTGGATCCTCAATGTTTTTCAGTCCTACCTGCCTCTCTCTGGTCCCATATGGAATTTTCTCAGCAAAGATCCTAGAGTGATTTGCCATTTCCTTCTCAGCTCATTTTACAGATGAGGCAAACAGGACTAAGTGACTTGCCCAGGGTCACACAGCCTGTATCTGAAGCCAGATTTGAACTCACAAAGTTGTATCTAACTGATCCACTGCATCACCTAGCTACCACCTGGCCTTTGTCACACAAAGGCAAAAAGAAAAGAAGTTCTTGACCTCAAAGGCTTTGGGGCTTCATGAGACCTCAGAAAGCCATCTATCCAACCTCCTCATTTTACAGATGAGGGAACTGAGGCTCAGAGAGGAGAAGTGACTTTCTAAGGTCACACAGGCAGGATCAAGAGTCGTAAATTAGAGCTAAATGGAATCTCGATGACCATACAATCATTTTATAGCTGATTTACAGCCCAGAAAGATTAAGTGTTCTGCCCAAATTCACTTAGGTCTTCATTAGAATCCAGGTCCTGTGATTCTAAATTCAATCTTTTTTTTTTCCATTGTATCTCCCAGCTCTCCCTACTGCTTTTACTCTACGTGAGGCATGCTATATAAACAACTGAATATCTACAAAGAAAACCCATCAGCAAACTCCTCTGACCAACCCACTTTATGTCCAAGGAAGGACCAGTCACCACCGTGGCCTGAGACAGCGCAGGCCCCCGCCTCGGATGTTGAGTTGAGGCAGGAATATACTCCAGACAAGAGAGAGTTTTTGCACAGGCCAGATATGGGCCCTAAGAGGCCAGGTTGAGGAACAGCGACAATTTGGCTGCAGTGTAGTTTGTGAACAGGGAATAAGGTGACATTGTCAGGGAATGGGGAGTTTATCCTTGAGGGAACTGGGAGCCATTGATGGTTCTAAAGCAGGATACCATGGTCAGATTCATCCTGTAGGGGAGAAAAAAGCTTAAACTTTAGAAAACCTTTTATTTCTTTTAAAAATTTTGATCTCATGCCTTTTGTTTTGACATCACGGTCATTACTGGATATATCTCCATTTCCCTTTTTCATTGAACATCCCTTTTTCACAAGCTTTTTTTAAAAACACAAGCAACCAGCAAAACAATTGTATCTGCCAATCTGCATACAGGAACAGAGAAGGCAAATGACGTGGGTCCCAAAAGGCTGAGGCTGGCAAAGAATGAATGGAGCTGTATATTAAGTATATTAAGTAGCCCTGGGCTTAAATCCCAATTCTGCCACTGCTCACTCACCACCTGGGTTCCTTCCGATTAGGCATCTAATTTTGCGAGGTCTCAGTTTCTTTATCTGCAGAATGGGGATAGGGATTGAACTAGAGGTCCATTCCAGCTTTGAAATCTATGAACCCTGGAAAAGGGGGCAAGGAATTTAAGAGTAGAAGACAGTAGGGAAGAAGAGGGAGACAATCATTTATTAAATGCCTACTCCATGCAAGGCCCTTGGTTAATAGATAATAATATATTATATTAATGGTAATAATATATAATAGTAATATATAACATGTATTATATTATATTATATATTAATAATAGCAATAATATATTAATGATTAATTAATAGATGTCAATTAATAATTCATAAATAGTATCTCACAACAACCCTAAGGGACCAGTATGATTATGATCCTCAGTTTTCAAATGGAGAGACTGAGGCAGGCAACGATTAAGTGATTTGCCCAGAGTCACATGGCTAGGAAGTATCTGAGGTCAAATATAAAATCAGATCTTCCTCTCTCAGAGCACTACCTTGCTGCCTTCTACAGTAGACTATTGATCTTCCATTATATAACCACTAACCTTGGCTGTCCTCAAGGCCTCTGTCCAGATTTTTTTTGCCCTTGATTCTAGGGACTCAGCCATTTTTTGTGCCATGAGCTCCTCTGGGAGTCTGGTAAAACTTACCCTTTCTTGAACTGTTTAGAGAGCTCACATGTCCCATCTAAAACAGAACTCATTCTTTCTCCCTCCTTATCCATCCCTCTTCCCAACTTCTCCATTACTGTCAAAGGCACCGCCATTTTCCCAGTCGGCAAACGGGGAATCGTCCGTGACTCCTCACCTTTCCTCACTCTACTTCTCTAACCCTTTGCTAAATTTTGTGGCTTTGACCTTCACAGAATGTCTTATATCTATGTCCCCTTCTTTCCTCTCAGTCACAACCCTGGCTCAGACCCCCATCATCTCTTGCGTTCGATGGCCTCCCAATTGTGTCCAGGTTCCAGAATCTCTCCCCACCTTGATCCGTATCCCTATGCCAATGGAATTTTCCCAAGATGCAATCTGACCACATCCCCCATGCCCTCTATAAAGTCTACGGGCTCTAAATTACAACCAGGATCAAATACAGAGTCATCTTTCCAAGAGCTTCACAATCTGTCCCTTCTCACTATTCAGACACATGCTCCCCTATATGTCCTCTATCTTCTGTCTACGTTGGTCTGCCCCCCTTTCCTCACGTGACACTTGTCCTTGTCCTTGTTGTTCAGTCATTTTTGTCCAACCCTTCCTGACCCCATGGGGGGAAAGGGACCTGTCCCATTGGGGGTGTTCAGCAAGCAATAGAGCTTGGTCTGAGGGGCTTTTGTGTGTTTTTTAAACTTCCATCAAAGTTTTATTTTTATTTTTTTCTGAGATACTAGAGGTTCGCCATTTCCTTCTGCAGCTCTTTTACAGATGAGGAGACTGTGTGACAGGGGCACACGACTAGTAGGTGTCTGAGGCTAGATGAGACTTCCTGACTCGAGAGCCGGAGCTCTATCTGCTGGGTCACAAGACATCTTTCTTTCTAATATAGTAAGTATCTATCGATAAAGCCGGCTTAAGTAAAAGATCTTTGTGGGAAGTCCTCGATAAGTTTTAAAAGTGTCCATAAAGGGCTCCAAAGATCAGAGACTTTGAGAATCACGGACCTGGAACGGTGAGAGGTTAAGTGACTTAATGGCTCAGGATGTATCAAAGGCAGGATATTAATCAAGTTCTTCCTGCCCAGCAGGCCCCCTTTCTCGCTACAACATACTTATTTTTATATACAAAATATTCCCAACATAAATACAATGTAAACTTAAAGGTAAAGGTACTCAACTAGCAGCTGGAGGGGGCGGGGAGTGGGGGGAGGCAAGGGAGTGAGGGAAACCTCTGTGTGGCCCTGTCTGGGCAGGGTTATTAAGGAAATCAACAATTCCGAGATGGGGAGACCAGGAGAGAGCGCCTGGCATGGGGCACAGCCTATGTACAGGCACAGCGATAGGAAACACTGTTTTGTATTAGAAACAGTCAGGCTGAAACTGAGAGTCTGAGAAAGAGAAATAATATGTCATGAAACTAGAAAAATAGGTAGGGACAGGTTGTGAAATGTTTTAAAAATCAAACAGGTGCTTCTGTTAGCTCTTGGAGGCAATAGGGAGCCACTGGAGCTTTTTGAGCGGCAGAGTAACCTGCTTTGAGAATGTCACTGGGGCAGCTGTGTAGAGAATGACTTAAAGAGTAGGAAACCTATGTCAGAGAGAACCATTAGGAAGCTACCGCAGTAAGCCAAGAGATCCTGGGGAGAGAGACGAATGAAAATGAGAACTGTTTCCTTTGGTCTCCTCAGCAGCTCCCTGGCATATTGTATGTGCTTAGCAAACAACGGGGCTTGGGTTTGGGTTTTGGGAGGAGAGAAGGGGGTTAATTTCCATTAAAAATTTTTTTTAAATTTTTAATAAGCATTTCACTTTTCAAGTTACATGTAAAGATAATTTTCAGCTTTTTTCTTTTCTTTTCTTTTCTTTTCTTTTTTTTTTTTTTTTTTTTTTTTTGGCCGAGGCAAATGGAGTTAAGTGACTTGCCCACAGTCACGTAGCTAGGAAGTATTAAGTGTCTGAGATCAAATTTGAACTCAGTTCCTCCTGAATTCAGGGCTGGTGCTCTATCCACTGAGCCATCTAGCTGTCCCTCACTTTCATTTTGGTAAGATTTTTGAGTTTCAATTTTTTTCTCCCTCCCTCTATTACCCCCCCCCCTCAACATAGCAATCTGATACAGGTTATACATATACAATCATCTTAAACATATTTCCATATGAATCATGTTATGAAAGAAAAATCAGAACAAAATGGAAAAACCATGAGAAAGAAAAAGCAAGCAGCAACAAAAAGGTAGAGATGGTAGCTTTGATCTTTGTTCAGCCTCTGGATGCAGATGGCATTTTCCATCCAAAATCTGTTGAAATTGTCTTGGATCATTATATCGCTGAGAAGAACCATGTCTATCGTGGTTGATCGTCATATAACCTTGAACAGTGCTTCTTGAAGAGCTGATTCTGGATCAGGGATTTAGACCCAGATTCCCAATCTTGGAGTCATAGTCAATAGGAGATCTCCCTAGATCCCAAATATCCAATCAGTTGACAAATCCCAGTGTACGATTCCTTCACACCTGTCCCCTCTGTCCTGACTATCTCCACCTTCACTCTAGCCCATGTCCTCATTATCTCACCTGGACTTGAAAAAATAGATTTTTATTGCTGCTTTTCCCATCATCTACTTTTCTCTTTATATTCTTCCCTCCTTCCTAAAAACCTTTCCTCATAACAGACTCTTTAAAACAGAAACTAAAGAGAAAAAAATCAGCATAACCAGCCACTGTGCCAAAAAAAAAAAAAGCTGATGTTATAGACAATATTCTGTGTCCATGAACAGCCACCCCACCTCCCCACCCCCGCCATCTTCTAAAAGGAGAAGGAAGGAAGATGTCTACTCATGTCCCTTTATGGGGTCTTTGTAATTTTGCAACCACTATCTCTTAATGGTTGTCCATCTCATTTACCCGGCTGTCCATCCCATTTACCCTGCTCTAGTCACTGAGCATGTGATTTTCCTGGCTCCACTTCCCTCTGCATCCATTCATGTAAGTCTTTTCCAGTCTTCTCAGTATTCTTCCTTTTTCTTCCAGCACAATCATCTTCCATTCCATCATAGACCGCCATCTTTGTCTTTTCCCCACTTGATGGGAAGCCACTTAGCGTCCAGTTTTTTCTTTGTTCTCACCCAAAGTGTGGCTTTGAATATTTTACTGTATGTGGGCCCTTTCTTTTTGTCCCTGACCCCTTCGGGGTACACACGTAGCAGTTTTTGTTTGGATTATTAAAACCGCTTCTCAATGGGTCTCCCAGCCTCATGTCTCTAGACTTCCCAATTCATCTTGCACATGGCTGGCAAGGGGATGTCCCTAAAACATGTGACTCCCCTACTCAAAAAGCTCCACGGGTTCCCTATGGACTCTGGGAGCTCATTCGAACTCCCGTTCAGCACCCGAAACACTTCACACGGGATGCGGCTCTTCTGTCTTTCAAGTTCTTATATACTAGTCCTTTCCAGACATTCTATGCTCCAGCCACCTGACTGTTCTCACGTGCCATTACCATCTCCTTCCTCCAAGCTTTTACCCAGGCTGATCTTCATGGCTAGAAGGCAGTGGATCAACATCTATTAAGCACCTCCTCTGTCTTGCCTTCACCTCTGCCTCCTAGAATCCCTGGCTTCTTTCAAAGCTCAGCTCAAGGGCCAGGTCTTCCATGAGGTCTTACACCTCTGTTTCCCCCACCACCAATGCTTTTCCTGCACAATTACCTTCAATTTACTTTGCAGACATTTTCTATTCATTTACATATGTGGAGGGGGGGGATTGACTGATCTTTGCAGTACCAACCCCTTTTGTGATTGCCAGACTCTTTGTGACCTCATTTGGGGTTTTCTTGGCAAATACGCTGAAGGGGATTACCATTTCCTTCTCCGGTTCATTTTACAAATGAGGAAACCGAGGCAGATAAGGCTAAATAACTTGTCCAGGGTCACACATCGAGGAAGTGTCTGAGGCCAATTTTAAGCTCAGAAAGATGAGTCTTCCTGACTCCAGGCCCTGTACTCTACCTGACGAGCTGCCTCATTTAAAGTAGATGATAAAATATCGAACCTTACGCCAATCACTCAGGCTCTGGACTACCTGCCCAGTGGTTCTTGGAACTGTCTCCACATTATCCTAGTATTTAATAGGGGAAGGCTGGTCTTGCCCCGGAGTTCACCTTTAAATGATCAAGCTCCGAGACTTTGGAGCAAGCCTGGTTTTCCAGCACACTCCTGAGGAGAAAATGCCTCTCCCCAGCAGAAGTGGGTGTTGGGATAATAATTCCCAGTGCTTCCCCATCTATGTATTGTTCTCCCCGAGAGAACGTCAGCTGGGAGATAACAGCTGCCAGCATCTGGATCAGGTGATCCAGGGAGAGAGGTGGGAACCTCAAAGGAGAGGGGTTGCTGAATGATGGCAGGAGGAGAGCTTCTAGCATTAACAGTGGAGAGAAAGGAGCATGAACACCCCTTCAGGACCACTGTGTTGGGTGCCATGTTCACAGAGCACTGGTGAGGATGGCCAGGAACCTAACGGTCTTCTGAGACTTAACCAAGGTCCTGAGCGTGCAAGAAGTTTTGTGACAGGAAGAGATTTTAAGATGAAAGGAAGTTTGTTGACAGAAGTGGGCTCTAAAAAGGCACAAGAAAAAAGGAAGAACAGAGCAAGATGGGGGGAGGAATGGAGCATAGGGTTGGGGGTAGATGGAGAAGGGTGGCAGCAGAAGCAGGTTGGGAGACCCCGGAAGCCTGAACTTAATAAGCATTTAAAAAATATGAATATTACAGAGGAGAAGAGAAAAGAGGGCGGTGTCTAAAGCACTGGGCTTTGTAATAAGCAGTTTTGCTTTCTGTTTCTTTTATTTTTAAATTGTATTATTTCTTCTAGGACCCTTAGTCTTCAGCTCAGTAAGTATTCATCATAGCTAGTAATCAAATGGACTCTACCATTCTTAGGAAGAAGAGCCAGTTAATGAATTGCTCTATGACTCTGCAATCCTTAGGATTTCTGTAAGCAAAACACCGATCCCTAAACAACACTCAACAATATGTGGTCTCCTATTTGAATGTCGTAAGCACCTTGAGGGAAAAAAATTGATTTTTGTATTTGTGTTCTAAGCTCTTTACACAGTCTGCCCAGCTCTACATAACCTCAGGCCAAAAAAATAATGATTCCAGTGTATTCCCATTCTACAGATGAAAAAATGAGGCAAATAGAAGTTACACGACTTGTCCAGAGTCACACAGCTAATAAGTATCTGAAGCAAAATTTGAATTCAGCTCTTCCTGAATCCTGGCTCGGTGCTCTAACCACTGCACCATCTATCTGCCCAAATGTCTCACATAGTAGAATTTACCATTTATTCACTCATTCATTCATATGCTTCTGGAAACTGAGCACCCTCAACCCTTGCCACCTGCTCCAGGACAATTACCTTCTTCTTTCGGGCTCCCTAGACAACCCCACCCCCACACACACACCCTCCCCCCATCATTCTCACTCAGTAATTCTTTTGAAGTTCACTCCATTCCTCCATAGTAAGCTATCTATCAACAAGCATTTCTTCGCCATCTTGTATGTGTCAGACTGTTGTTGTTATTTGTCCCTTATTCTGGAAAAGGACCAGGACATCAGGGAGGAGATACCATGACATGAAGTGAGGGAGGCTGTGCAAGGTCACCAGCCTCGCTCCCCCTCCACGGACATCTGGGACAAGGGGAAAGACACAGGCCAGATTGCCTGGAGATGACCCAGGATGCAACGGGAAGTCTTGGCCTTTTTAAGCTAAGGTCTTCTTCAAGTCTCATCAGTGTCAGCCCTCCCTCACTGAAATCCAGTTCACTTGCATGTCATGGCATTATCTCCCTGATGTCATGGTCCTCTTGGAGAACGAAGGATAAAAATCAACCTCTGTGAGTAAGACTGGCCCACAAAATGGAATTGTTCGATTGGAAAATTCCCTTCCTCTCTCCCTCCCTCTCTCCCTTCCTTCCTTTTTTCCTTCCTTTCTTCTTTCCTTCTTTCCTTCCTTCCTTCCTTCCTCCCTCCCTTCTTCCTTTCCTTCTTTCTTGCTTTCCTTCCTTCCTTCCTTCCTTCTTTCCTTTTTCCCTCCTTCCCTCCCTCCCTTTCTTCCTTCCTTCCTTCTTTCTTGCTTTCCTTCCTTCCTTCCTTCCTTTCTTCCTTCCTCCCTTCCTTCCTTCTTTCCTTTCTCCCTCCCTCCCTTTCTTCCTTCCTTCCCTCCTTCTTTCCTTTCTTCTTCCTTTCCTTCCTTCTTTCTTTGCTTCTTTTCTCCCTTCCTTCTTTCATTCTCTCCTTTCCTCTCTCCATTGCTCCTTCTTTCTTTCCTTCCTCCCCTCTGTCCATATAGGGTATCATACCCTTACCTACAGATATTCTTAAAAGCTTTTTTTTTCCTTTTCCTTTGGACCTATGTACCCTCCCAAGATATCTTGGGTGTTACTGGCTGGATTTCTTTCTTAAGGATCATCCCTTAAGCCAAAACCAATCTGATTCTCATTGACCACCAATAGGTTCCAGGTCAAGCCTCATGTGGTCATTGTTTGGGTACAGACTGACTTAGACTGAATGTAAATAGCAATCACTTCTGCTCTGGCCAGAAACCCTTCCCCTCCCAGATTCATTCATTCATTCACTTGGTCAGTTCCAATAGAGCAGTAATGAAGAGAACCAGCTACACCCAAGGAAAGAACTCTGGGAGATGACTAAGAACTATTACATAGAATTCCCTATTCCTCTATCTTTGTTCGCCTGCACTTTTGATTTCCTTCACAGGCTAATTGTACAATATTTCAGAGTCTGATTCTTTTTGTACAGCAAAATAACGGTTAGGATATGTATACTTATATTGTATTTAACTTAGACTTTAACATATTTAACATGTATTGGTCAACCTGCCCTCTGGGGGAAGGGGTAGGGGGAAGGAGGAAAAAAGTTGGAACAAAAGGATTTTTAACTGTCAATGCTGAAAAATTATCTATGCATATATCTTGTAAATAAAAAGCTATAATAAAACATTAAAAAAATTGCTATGCAGCCTTAATCACTGAATGGGTGCCACGTCAGAAAGACCGGGACCTGCCGAAGACCTTAGCTTAAAAAGGCCAGGGTCTCCCATTGCCTCCGAGAACATCTCCAGTCATCCTGATCTGTATCTGGTCACTGGGCTCAGATGGCTCTGGAGGGTAAAGTGAGGCAGATGTGTCAGACACGGCGACAATGCGAGCCTTCAAAGAGCTATCACCCACACACTTTATATGACTGCCCTTTTCCCTGTGGATGCGGTCCCTTTCCTATACAATCATTCTGTCCGCCAAAAGGAACAGGAAAAAAAAAAAAAGATCTATTCCTTCGAACAAAGCAGCTTGAGATAATTCTGAGGACCTGAGAGAAAACTGGACTTATAAAGAGGATCCATTTGAGAGCAGCTCCAAGGCACAGGTGAAGTGGCGAGGGTGACTGCAGTGCATTGTGGTCCATCAGCTCATTTACATAGAACTGTTGTCAGGGTTTTGAAGGATATAGCTGAGAAGCTCACCGTTGGCTGAGTGACAGAAAGATGAGAAGGCATGCTAGGCTCTGGGGCTGAATCATCCCCACACGGTGAATACAAGATAATTTGGGGGAGGCTCCGGGAACAGCTGAGAGCCATTTGAAAGACTTCTTGCAGAAGATGCTGCTTGAGCTGAGTTTTGAATGATGTCAGAGATTCTAAATGGAGGTTCAGAGGAAGTGCATTTCAGGCACAGGATACAGCCAGGTGCAGCTGGTGGAGCAGCAGAATCAGAGCCTGGAAGATTTGAGTTCAAATCCAGATTCAGACACTTTCTAGTTATATGACCCTGGACAAGTCACTTCCATCTGCCTCAGTTTCCCTAATTGCAATAATAATACCACCTACCTCCCAGGGCTGTTGTGAAGACCAAATGAGATAATATTTGTAAAGCACTTAGCACAGTGCCTGGTACACTACTGTCTTCCTTCCCTCTCTAATGCAAAGGTATGGATATGGGAAATTTGGGGGTTTTCCACCTCCAAGTCATCCTTCCTTTTTAAAAGACTGGACTCACCATAAATTTATGTTACAAAATCTCAAATGGGCACTCACTCCTACAAGGCAATCCTTTTATACTTCCCAAATTTTCTTACTATCCTCAACACAGTAGTTCTTCCAAACTTTTTCATCCCTCCTCAAATCCCTTATATCTTCTCCCCATCCTCTCAGGTGGGAACCTTGCCTTATATTTTACTGAAAAAATGAGGCAATTCACTGAGGTCATTCACTCTTGTCTCCTCATCATCATATTACCCAGATCCTCTGCCACCTTGACTCCATCTCACAGGAAGAGGGAGCTCTTCTCTTTGCCAAGGAAAATCCCTCTACATGCACAAGTGATCTCATTCCATCCTATCTTCTCCAGCAGATTGCCCCTTTTATCACCTTCACTCTCATACATCTTTAATCTCTCTCTGTCTAATGGCTGCTTCCCTGCTGCCTAAACCTAGCCATGTCTTCCCATCCTCATCCCTGCTGGCTGTCATCCCATTTCTCTTCTCCCTTTTGTAGCTAAATGGTTTGAAAAATCCATTTACATTCAGTGTCTCCATTGTTCTCTCCCTCTCTTCTTAACTCTCTGTGATCTGACTCTTGACCTCATCATTCAACTGAAACTGCTCTTTCCAAAGTTGCTGATGATCTCTTATAGACTGAATGCAATGGTCTCTTTTCAATTCTCATCCTTCTTGATCTCTCCGCAGTCTCTGATGTTACTGATCTCTCTTTTCTCCTTGATATTCTCTTCTTCCAAAGCTGTGGCACTAATCTCTCCTGACTTTCCTCCTACTTTTCTGACTGCTCCTTTTCAGTATCTTCTGCTGGGTTCTCCTCCAGATCCTACATACTAATAACCTATCTAAGGGGCAGACTGACGGAGAGACAATATGCAGACTACTCTAGACAAACAAACGATACAGAAAAAATTACTTGTCAACAAATGGAAGGAACTGAAATGAAGGGAATTAGGAAAGGTTTCTTGTAAAGCAGGCAATGTTAGCTGGGATTCGAAGGAAGTCAGGAGAGTTAGGAGACAGAAACGTGGAGGAGAATTCTAGGCATGGGGGACAACAAGTCTAAATGTCCAACATCAGGAGATGGAGTATTTTGTGGGAGGAAGAAGACGGGAATTATTGGATCCCAGAACACATGGAAAGGAATAATTCATAAGAAGACCTAGAAAGTTGGACTCTGGGACAGATGGACTCTGTTCCATGCCTTTCTTCTCCCTCCGTTTGATTTCCCTTAGTATTCAACTACTCATCCATCCCTACTCTCTCTCTCTGCCCTCCAATCTCCCATCTCTACCTGCCTACTGGATGTTTCAAATTGGATCTCCTGTAGACAGCTTAAATTCAACAAGTCCAAAACCGAACTCTTTATCCTCTCCCTCAGTCCTCATCATTTCCTGATTTCCCTAGTACTGTCCAGGGCACCACCATCCATCACAACTTATAGTTAATCAGTAAGACAGTAGGCAAGACTAAGTCTCAGTTTATCTTTCACTTAAAAGTGCTGAGTTACTAAACCAACTCTATAGACAATTCCACATTCTAGTATATTTACAATTGAAACCATTGATTTCAAGACCATGAAATAGTGTTAAACTCTGTTATATTAGTTGGTAATGAATGCAGCTTACCTCACCTTCAGCTTCAGATTTCCTGCTTATATTTCAGCCAATTAGGTTTAAAAAAAAAGAGTATTTTGGGAAGAAAAAGGCGCTGGCTCAAACTTAAGTGTCATCCTTGACTCTTCACTCTCTCTCAGCATATCTATTTTATCATCAAGTCTTAGTTCTACCTTCAAGATCTCTCTCTTCACTATATCCCCTTCTCTATCACCACTCAGGAATAGGCTACTGCCATCCTGCTTGCAATAACCTGCTGCTTTATCTGCCTGCTACAAGTCTCTCCCCACTCCAGTCCATCACTCACTCACCTGTCCAAGTGATTTTTTCCTAAAGTTTGGGTCAACTCCAGGTCAACTCCAAGGGCTCTCTATAACCTCTAGGATCAAATATAAAATTCTGTGCTTGGTATTCAATGCCTTTCACAACCTGGACTCCTAACTTTCTAGGTCTTCTTATGAGTTATTCCTTTCCATGTGTTCTGGGATCCAATAATTCCTGTCTTCTTCCTCCCACAAAATACTCCATCTCCTGATGTTGGACATTTAGACTTGTTGTCCCCCATGCCTAGAATTCTCCATGTTTCTGTCTCCTAACTTTCCTGACTTCCTTCAAATCCCAGCTAACATTGCCTGCTTTATAAGAAACCTTTCCTAATTCCCTTCATTTCAGTTCCTTCCATTTGTTGATGAGTAATTTTTTCTGTATCGTTTGTTTGTCTACAGTAGTCTGCATATTGTCTCTCCATCAGTCTGCCCCTTAGATCGGGGACTGTCTTTTGTCATTCTTTCTATCCCCAGAGTGCAGTACAATGCTTAGCTTATAGCTGCTGCTGTTGTTTTTCAGTTGTGTCCAATTCTTTGGGACCCTATTTGTGTTTTCTTGGCAGAGATACTGATGCGCTTTATTATCTTTTCTAGCTCTTCTGACAGAAGAGGAAACAGAAGCAAACAGGGTAAAATAACTTGTCCAACTAGTGAGTGTCTGAGACTAGATTTGAACTCAGGAAGATGAATATTCCTGACTCCGGGCTTGGTACTCTATCTATTGCATCACCTAGCTGCCCTTGGCATAAAGTAGGCACGTAATTGTGGTGTTCTCTTCTTTTGTATAATATATGATGGTTCTCTGGGAGCAGGTTTCTTGGGGAGGTTTCTGGAAGCAGCTTACCTCACCTCAAATCAATAATCATCTCAAAAGCAGCCAGGGATTAAAATCCAATCTTTTACTGTCTCTTCCAAAATAGCCCGGTAAGCTTTCCTTGTTCTGAGAGCTCTTGTTGCTAGTCCTTTAGCTCTTCCAGCTTCTGCCTATCTCCAACTGACTCTCGCTGAGACTGAGAGCTTCTTATATATGATCTCTTAAAGGTGTGAACCCAAAGGTTGATTCCTCCTCTGAAAGAGTAGGATTGTGGGAGGTGTAAACCCTCACACTGAATACTGACTTGTGAATCTCCCATGTGTGAGCCAATGTGTGAACTCTCAAAGGTGTAAGCTCTAATATGTGAACCAATTACCTAAGCATTGTTTCTATCAACTCTAGTGAGTTAACACCTTGTTTCAAGTTCTGGCTCATAACACTTAATGTTTGTTGACTGTTTGGACCACCATATTCTTCTGCTCTGATCCTTGATGATTTCAATATGATCATCAATGTCTCTTGAAGCATCCAAGTCTCCCAACCACTTGACCAGTCGCCCTTCTGTGCCTTCTCTCTCCATTATACTTCACCCCTCCACAGAGGTTGTCCCTTCTGCCTTGGAACTTATGATCTGCTCCCAAACTCTCCTACTTCTGTGTTCTTGAATCCTGAGTCTCTCCACTCTGGCATCCATTCCTCGCCTTCCCATCATCCCTAAGCCAGATCTTTGATCTAAAGCTAAGTAAGTCCCCATTTTCCCAATCCCTTAAGTCCATTCTGGTTTCCTTGTCTTCCTTTAATGGTGTTCATTCTATTAAGCAGTTCAGCGAGGATCTGTCCTCTGCCTTGGATCCTTTCCTGTTTCTCTGCCTTCACACTCTACTAACCTTCAATTAGATCTCTTCCCCACCATCTATTTTCTCCACGCCTAAGCAATGAGAATTTCTCAATTTCCAAGCTATTAAACCCTCTTGGAAAACATCATGAAACAACCTGAATCCTCCAAGGAATAATAAGAGTGCAGCACTGTGGTTTTGATACTGAGAATAACTGATAGTATTGGGATTCTTTCATTAAATAGAAACAAGTTCAGTGAGTCAGCTTAATGGCGACTTAACCGATCAATCAATCAATCAATACTTATTAAGCTTCTACTATGTGCTCGGCACTGTACTAAAAACTGAGGACACAAAAAGAGGTAAAAGACAGGCCCTGTCTCCGAGGAGCTTACCATCTAATGGGGGAGACAACCTGAAAACAAATATATACAAAGCAAGCTATTTTATTAGTCAGTCTTTTCAGTCATGTCTGACACTTCAAAATACCATTTAGGGTTTTCTTGGCAGAACTACTTGGGATGGTTTGCCATTTACTGCTCCAGATCATTTGACAGATAAGGAAACTGAGGCAAACAGGATGCAGTGGCTTGATCAGGGGCATAGAGGAGGAAGTGTCTAAGGCTGGATTTGAACTCGGGAAGATGAGACTTCCTGACCCCAGGTTGAACACTCCACTGGGCTACCTAGCTGCCCTTAGAGCAAGCTATACCCAAGATAAACAGGAAACAGAAAGGATCATTGAGAATTATTGGCTGCAACATGATTCAGAGCTCTTCTTCCCTGGCCAAGATGTCCTCCTCTGCTCTCTCTTCTGGCAGCACCCTCTCGGTGTCCAGCCAGATGCTCCAATGGGACCTCGTGTCCTCAGGTCCACAGCCTCTCTTTAAGGGCTTTCCCTTTCTGGAACACATCTTTGCCTTTGGCTCATGTCTCGGTGACTGCTTTAAACTCACCAATTGCTAGTTATAGCTCCAAGTTCCCCACAAATTTAGGTTATCAAATCTCAACAGAGGGATCCGCAATGCATGGAAACCCTCATATTCTAGCACCCCCCCCATCACAAAACATTATCCCCACATCGTTTTCTGAAGCTAACCTCACCCATTCCTTGGCTAAGAATATAGGCTCCCAGGATTCTAGATTTTGAACTGAAAGAGAGGGATTTGCTTGCCTGTAAACATCTGAAGGGAGAGATGCAGTCTCAGATCTTCCAGGCTCCATGGACCTCCACCTACGTCAAAGTCGGCCTTTTCAAGCTCTCCCATCACCTTTGCTCTCTCTCTTACCATGCTTCCCTTTTGCTATGAATGAGATTTTCCTTTCTAACATAAATGTTGTTATATATAATGTGTGTATAATTTATGTATATGTTCATATATGTTAGAAAGAAGAATCTCATTCTTTCAAAAAACAAGATGGATTAAAAAATCATAAATGAAGGTATATATATATATATATATATATATATATATATCTCCTGTGTGTGTCTACATAAAATCCCACCTCTGTGTGGATTTATTAACACATCTTAGTTTTTATACCAGTTATATTTCAGCACTCTTCATAAAATCCTTGCTTGTCATAAAGAAATACAGTTAGAGAAAACTAACCAAAATTTCGACTGCGTCTGATAGCATTTGTGCTATCCGATTACCCATAGTCCCCCTTTCTCTCCCCCCCCCCCACTCAACAAAGAGGCAGGAAGTGTGTTTCATCAGCAGCCTTCTGAAACTGGTATTCATCATCATCACATTTAATCTGAGTTCAGCTGCCTTTTGCTGCTGTTTTCATTTGTGTTCGTATAGTCTTCATAAATATTGTTCTCTAGGCGCCACTAACTTCAATCTTGCACTTCATGTCTTCCCCCCATTTCTCTAAATTTCTCATATTCATCTTTTTAGCTGTATCCCATTATGTTTGTGTAAGACAAGATATTCAACCGTTCCCAAATGAGGTCCCAATTTGTTTCTATTTTATTTCCACCCTTGAAAAAAGGGCTTCTGTAAAATTTCAGACAGTCTGTCGAGAAATATTTCTTAAACGCCCGCCATGTGCCAGGCACTGTGCTCAATGCTGGGCACACAGAGAAAGGCAAAAACCAATTCCTGCCCTCAGGGAGGATAGATGCAAACAATTAGGGACAAACAAGATGTAGACAGGTCAAACAGGAGATATTCATGGAAAGGAAAGATATTAAAATGAAGGGGACTCAGCAAGGGCTTCCTGTACAGGTAGCTGGGCAGCTGGATGGCATAAGGTCTTATAAGAGTAGCAGGCCTGGATTCAAGATGACCCAAGCTCAATTCCAGCCTCAGACCCTTATTAGCTACATGACCTTTGGTATGTCACTTCACCCTATTTCCCTCAGTTTCCTCATCTGAAAAATGAGCTGGGGAAGGAAATGGCAAACCATGGCAGTGTCAAATCCCAAATGGGATCAGGGAGAGTTGGATATGATTGAAATGACTGAACAACAACAAAAGGTGGGATGTTTGGTGGGACTTAATTGAAGCCATGAAAGCCAGGAGGCAAAAGATGAGGGGGAGAATTTCATCATATTTGGGATATTCCCTTCTGTATTTGCCCTCTTGGAGTGAGTCTATGCTGAGTCAAGGAATATGAACGCTTGGTATTTTCTCACATAATTCCCTGCTTTTCAGAAAGTTCAGATACATCCACCATCCTCCAGTTCCACCAGCAGTAAATGAGTGTGCCCACCTTCCTCTAGCTCCGCCAGCATTGGAGGAAGCATTTCCTCCTTCTTTTTGTGAATGTGATCAGTTTGAAGGGTGAGAGGTAAAATGTCGGAGTTGTTGTAATTTACATTTTCCCCTTATGACTGGTGCTAATTTTTTCCATGGGATTTTTCCATGGTGTCTTTTGACAACTGTTCATATCCTTGGACTGATACTGGCAAAAACTTCTCAGCCTCAGTTTCCTCATCTGGAAAATAAGACTGTTGGGTTAAATGACCTCTAAAGTCCCTTCAAGATCTAAAGCCATCACCCTGTGATCGTTTCTAACATCGATATCCCTATTTCTGCCTTTCCGTCTCCTACCAGAAGCACAGAATTAGAAGGAATCTCGGGGATAGGTAAATTGTTGTAATTCAGTCATTTTTCAGTAGTGTGTGATTCTTTGTGTGCCCATTTGGGATTTTCTTGGCAGAGTTACTGGAGTGGTTGGTCATTTCCTTCTCCAGCTCATTTTACAGATAAGGAAACTGAGGCAGACAGGATGAAGTGACTTGCCCCGGCTTACCAGCTAGAAAGTATCTAAACTCAGGAAAATGAGTCTTTTTGACTCCAGGGCTATTCTATCCATTGTGCTACCTGGCTGGCCTATAGGTCCATCTCAAATCTGAAAAAGAATTCCTGAAACAGAGGGAGGAAACAAGTACTTATTAAGCCAATCATTACTGCATTTTATCCTCACAACAATCCTGAGAGGTAGGTGCTATTATCATCCCCATTTTTACATTAACAGAAAGTGAGGCAAATAGGTTAAGTGACTGGCCCAGGGTCACACAGCTAGTAAGTATCTGAGGCTGAATTTGAATTCAGATCATCCTGACTCCAGATCCAACACTATGTTCTCTGGGCCACTTCTCTGCTTCTAAAAGGCCGCACAAAACAGTGAATAAACTGCTGGCTTCGGAATCAGGTTCAAATCCCACCTACATCCCCACCTTAGGCAAGCCTCAGCTTTCACATCTATGAAACAGGCATTAGAATAACACCCATCTCATAGAGCTTTAGAATCAAAGGAGATTGTGTGAATAAAGTACTTCTGATACAATACAACATCAGTGATTGTTATGACTGCCGAAATTCATTTTGTAATATTTAGTTTGCGGCTGCTCTTGTGAATGTCAATGGATTGACCTTTTTTTGCTATTAAATGAATATATTCAAACACACATCGATAGGTAATTGTGTTGATGATTAAGACCCCTTTTCTCTTAAAAATTAAGAAACCTGTGCATTAGTTTTTCTCTAATCTTTGTGGCTCTGATAAAGGTTTGTTGTTCATGATAAATAGGTATTTGCTACCATTTTATAAGAATAAGAATCATTTCCTGATAAGTGACCATATAATAAAAAGCTCCAAATCACCAAAAAGAGAAATACAGATCAAAGCTTTTCACTTCACAACCATTAGAAAAGCTCCGATGACAAAAGCCAAAAATGATAAATGATGGAGGGGCTGTGGTGTAAAGGGCTGAAACTCTTGAGTTCATGCATTGAGGTTCGGACAAGCAAGCACTTAAGGCTAATTACCAATTGAACAATACTCTCTTATCATTTGCTTGGAAAATGGCCTGCCCCACCATTCTGTGCTGGCTCAAACGGTTGGTGTATAGGGAGATTGGGAGGAGGGAAAAAGGGTGGCGTAGGACAAGTGAGGGTAACTCCCGGCGGTAGAAGAAAGAGGAGATTCCCGTGTCCACTCTTTCTCCTCTCCCTTCGATAAAGAATAAAGATCAAGGACTTTTGTTTATCCTGACTCCGGCTGATTTTAAAGTATCCTGGATGCTAACGCGATCATCACAGTGTGGGAAGATACCTTGTCCTTTTGATGCCATTGTGGACTGAATTATTAAAAACAGACTTGTTTGACACAAAGTTCCCACTCCTGGGCATATGTCCCCCAAAAAGCTGAGGGAAAGATCTCACAGGTAGAAAATATGGATAGTCGCACATTGTAATAGAACTTGAAGGAGAAAAAATGCCTGTCACTTCTGGCTTATGAAGGTAATGGGGAGGTTCACGTGAAGTTGGAAGTCTTTGAGCAGCAGCTGTATGACACCTGGGAGGTGGCTTGTCGTGGGGAGTCCTTGGGTTGTGGACTGGACTCTGTGTCTGTCAAGATCCCTCAGATTCTCTCAGAACTGACACAGAGCAAAGTAAGCTGGATGAGACAGGGGACTTTCATAATGAAGACAATTGAGTAAAGAAAAACTCTTCAAAGATGTCAGAACTCTGATTGATCCAGGGCCCAAATAATGGACTATAGGGACAGAATAATATTTGCTTAACTTTGCTTTCATTACAAAGTGGGTTTCTTCGGAGAGGGGGCTAGAGAGGAAAGGGATATGTAAAATAAGAATCGATAAAATAGTTTTTAAAAAAGAAAAAAAAAAATCACTGTAGTTAGCAGTTCACTTTTTAACTTTCCTGAAGGTGAACATTGGGACTTGAGTTAAATGTACCAGGGAGCTGAACCGGAAGGTTAATAGCATTAGAAAAGGCTTGTTTGTCCTTCCTGCTCAAACAGGACCAAGACATCAGGGAGGTGATGCCAGAACAGGGAATTGGATTTCAGGGAGGGCAGGCTGTGCTAGGTCACCTGCTTCCCTTTCCCCTCCAGAGCCATCTGGGTCCAGTGGCCAGAGGTATTTCAGGATGACTGCAGATGGCCCTGGGTGCACTTGGAAGATCTGGGCCTTGGCATGGAATGGGGGAGGAAGAGAGAATATGGAACATGGAGAAAGGAGTGAAAAGGAGGGGGAGAAGAGGAAGATGAAGCTTACATATCATCTCCTATATGAGGCTTTACCAATGTGTATGTACATATTCTGTACCTCACTGAGTGTATGTCCAAGAACCATTTTGCTTTTTCCTTTGACTCACCAGGGCCTAGCACAGTTGAGGCACTTAATAAATGGAGAGAGGGAAGGAAGGAAGGAAGGAAGGAAAGAAGGAAGGAAGGGAGAAAGAGAGGGGGGAAGGGAGGGAGAGAAGAAAATATCTTTCTTAAGTGTTTAGCACTTACCACATGCAAAGCACTGAGGCTATCAACAGAAAAACAAGGCAGTCACTATCATAGAGCTTCCATCCTAATATGGAAAGGCAACGGAGAGATTTAGATGCAAAAGCTCTGGTACCCTTAGGGTGCAGTGAAAAAGCAGATAGTAATGCATTTTCTTTAATACCCTTTCCATGGGTAGAGTCCTATTGGTGTCTGCTGTTGAGCCACTGGACAGTCCCAAGCCCCCTTGGTGGTGGGATATTTCTATTCCAGGTGCTCAGGAGCTGTGGCTGCTAAGCAGGTGGGAACTGCAGAGACCACTAGCAGTTCACCTGGACTGTGACTGTGGGGCCAGGCTGAAGTCGGGACATAAGGTGGGGGAGGGGAGGAGAGTAGCCAGGGCTCTTGGGCTCTCGATCTTTGGGATTTCTCCACAGGGATTGAGAGAACGTGGTGATTTAGGAGGTTTGGCCCGTCCAGCACACGCCCTCTCCTACTGTGCCTTGTTGCTTCAGCAAGGCTGGCTTGAACGCCTCTGGCAGCTAGTAAGCAGTTGAAGATGGGAGGGATGCCGAGCCCCTTCTCCAGTGATGCACCTGGTTGATAGGTGCAGGACAGTTTGTGGATTGACTAAGAAGGAAGAATGGAAGGGGAAAGGAGAAGAGACTTTAAAAAGGGAAAAGGGGGAGAGAAGAACAGGCTATGGAAGGGACAGGAGGAAGGAGAGAGGGTTAGAAAGGGGAGGAATCCAGAGGGAGTTGGGGGAGGAGTGAAAGGGAGGAGGGTGGAAAAAAGAAAAGCAGCAGGAGGAGGGAGGGATAGGAAGGGAAAGAATCCATAGGGAGAAAGAGAAGGAGGAGCAGGAGGTGGGGGAGGCCGGAGGGCGAAGGAGCGGGAGACGGGATGAAGGAGGGGTGGATAGAGGAAGAATCCACGCGAAGGAGAGAGGAGAGATGCGGGAGCAGGAGATGTACTTTCCGATCTCGAGCTCTCATTGGTCAATGGTTCCCATGGAAACTGCATGGGCTCCCTCCCCTAGGGAAAATGAGCGATGCACCGAGGCGCAAGCGCAGTGTAGAGCAGTCGCTCCCGCAATGTCCTGCTGTCCTCGCTCCCTCTTCTCGGGAACTCAAGGCTAGAGCGCCCCCCTCCACCTCACAGGCTTCTTGTCCCGTTTCTTCCACCACCACCAACCCCCATCCGCTTCATTAGGGTGATCCCTGAGGGCTTTGCGCCTGCGCGGGAATGAGGGGGTGGATGCGTGTCCTTAACGGTAGGGCAACGTAAGAAGCCAGGGGGAGTCCCGCGCCTGCGCAGGAAGAAGAAGATGGAGCCCCCTAGGGAGGTAAGGAAGGGAACAGAGGAAGAAGCTTCTGCGCCTGCGCATTGGGTTGACTCTGTAGCGGCCGAGACGCACCGGAGGCGGAGGTTCAAGGGAAGAGAGTCAAGAAGGGTGAACTCCTGCGCCTGCGCACTGGGTCTGGCGGAGAGCGGAGGAGGCGCTGGGGAGCGGCACGTTGTGCGTCTGCGCCGTGGGCCCAGCGAGGACGGTGGACACGGCGAGGGCGGCGTGTGCGGGACCGCGAGGGGGCGACGGGGCGCGAGGCCGGCCGGGCGGGGCGGGGCCGGGCGGGGCGGGCAGGGGGAGGGGCCGGCGGGGCAACTGCGGCGGCGGCGGCGGCGGAGCGGGCGGCCTGGGAGGGAGCTGCTGCTGCAGGAGAGCCTGGAGCCCCGGCCAGGGCGGGGGCCGGTGAGTCACCCCCTGCCGCGGACCCCGCGCCCCACACTCCGGGGTGCGCCCCGCTGTGAGTCCGTGCACCCCCAGGAGCCCTCTGCCCGGCGCCCCCCCGGGGCACACCCGTGTCCCACACTGGGGGCCCCGCCATGTGCCCCCGCACCCCTCAGTGTTTCAGACTGGGGGTGCCCCCGGAATGCCTCAGCACAAGGACTCCAGGCCCCCCAAATCTTGCATCTACTGCCTGTGGCCCCCAATCCCGGGAGTGCCCCCTCCGTGACCCCAGGGACAGACCCTCACCCAAGGCTCGCTTCTGCCCCTGTACCTCCCCTCGGTCTTCAGGATCGGGGGAGCCCCGCTGCCCCCCACTGCCCGGGCCTGTGCCCTTCCCCGTGGCTCCAGGACCCCAGAGCCCTGCATCCCTCTAGTGCCCAGGACTCTTCCGGGGCCTCGTGCCCCCGGCCCCTGCACCCCCGAGGGCCCCGAGGACTCTGCCGCACTCCCACCCATGGCTTCCGGGACCCCCGTGTCCTGCACCTCAGGGGGAGCGGGGCGCCCCTGCCAGATTGCACCCCCTCAGTGGTCCCATCCCTACCCGCGGTCCCCGACTCCCTGCCTCATGTATCGCCTTAGTCCCCCAACCCCCGCTGCTCCCCCTCAGGCTCCCATGCCCCTCTCCCCAGCTCTTCCCACCCTGGTGCCCCGAACTCGCCTCACCCCGTCTCCTGTGGGTACCTGGCTACACCCCCCTTTGGTGCCCACACCCTCCTTCCAGCTCAGGAACCCTCTGCCCCAAGACACCCCCTTAGTCCCCAGGACCCCCTTCTCAGGTACCCCACCATGCATCCCCCGGTCCTCCACGCCCCCCGATCCCCAGTCTCTGCTGTCTCCCTAAGCTCCCCACGTCCCCCACCCAGCCTCCCTCTCAGCTCCCCTGTGGCCCCAGTGTGTTCCCTCAGCGCCCCCACTCTTCCCCATGAGAGGGTCTCCCTCGTACTTTCTAGCTAATCTCATGTAACTCAGCCCCCCCACTGCTCCCTCCCCCCGGTTCTCAGCCCCCCCACTGCTCCTCCCCCCGGGTTCTCGGACCCCCCCCTCCCTCCCCCTGGGTTCTCAGACCCCCCCCAGCTCCCTCCCCCCGGGTTCTCAGACCCCCCCCAGCTCCCTCCCCCAGGTTCTCAGCCCCCCCCCACTGCTCCTTCCCCCCGGGTTCTCAGCCCCCCCCCACTGCTCCCTCCCCCCGGGTTCTCAGCCCCCCCCACTGCTCCCTCCCCCCGGGTTCTCAGCCCCCCCCCACTGCTCCCTCCCCCCGGGTTCTCACCCCCCCCCACTGCTCCCTCCCCCCGCTCCCTCCCCCATTCCCCACCCCCCATTGTCCCTTCTCTCAGGTTGCCCCTGCCCCAGGCCCCCGTTCCCTGCTCCCCTGGGCATAGACTGGAGCTTTGCCCCCCTCTGACATCCAGCCCCCCAGTGCAGGCTCCGAGCCAGGGCTTCCACACCCGGGACCGATGAGCAAAGGGATCCGGGCCCAGGGGCTGGGGTCCGAGCTCAGAGGGCGGACATGGCTGGGGGGGGTCTGGCCAGATGGGGCCGAGAGCCGGGCAAGGGTCACAGGTCAGGGACCATGCGGGGGAATCCAGAGGGAGCTGGAGGGAGCAGAAGGCCAGACCTGGACCATGAGGATCTAAAGAGGGGATGGGCACCCCCACAGGGGGGTCCTCGGGGCGCAGCCGGCCCCCGGTCACCCCCGCCCTTCCCTCCCAGCCCCCGATGCAGGAGAAGGCCCCGGCCCGGGCACCTGCGGCAGCATGGCGGGCGAGGTGGAGGAGATCACGCGGCTGCGGAAGCCGCGCTTCTCCTACGAGGAGAACCAGATCCTGATCCAGGAGGTGCGGGCCAACTACTCGCAGCTGTACGGCACGCAGAGCCGCCGCGTCACCGTGGCCGAGCGCCGGCGCGTCTGGGAGGGCATCGCCGCCAAGATCAACGGCATCACCAGCTGGAAGCGCACGGGCCAGGAGGTGCAGAAGCGCTGGAACGACTTCAAGCGCAGGACCAAGGAGAAGCTGGCCCGGGTCCCCCACTCCACGCAGGGCGGCGGCCCCGGGCCCGGAGCCTCCGAGGACGCCTTCTCCGCCGAAGAGGAGACCATCTTCGCCATCCTGGGGCCCGGCGTGGTGGGCGGCCCCGAGCTCCCCACGGGCCCCTCGGCCCCCTTCCCCCCGCCCGCCCCCGCAGGCCCCTTCCCGCATCGCTACCTGCTCGGGGGAGAGCAGCGCCCGGCGGGTGAGTGGGGGCGGGCGGCCAGGCCCGGGTGGGGGGCCAGCGGGCAGGCTGTGTCACAGAGAAGGGGGCCGGGCAAGCTCGACAGAAGTGGGGCCCAGCCCGGGGGCCGTGGGGAGTCTGAGCCCGGCCAGGCCTTGGGGCTCCGGCTTCAGCCTCAGCACTCGTCCCCGGGGGTTCTCTGTGCCCCGTAGATGATGCAGCCGAGAGCCCTGGGCCGGGGAGGGCCTGAGCTCTGCTTGCCTCAGTTTCCTCACCTGTCACGTCCCCACTAGAGGGGTCCCTCTCCACTGGGTGGTTCATGTTTCTAGAGTGGGGGGAGGGCCTCAGTCTCGGAGCCCTCTGGCCATCACCAGATCCTTGGGTCAGAGGGCGTTGGAGCAGGGGAGCCCTCCCTGGGAAGGGCGCTGCTTCGGGCTCTCATCAGAGGCTGGGGGCCATCCAGGCCGGCCCAGAGAGGCGATCGGGGCCCAGGCCTGAGGCTCTGCCCTTCGGGGCAGGCCATCCTCTGGGTCTGAGCTGCCAGCACCAGCTGCCTTGGCCCTGGGCAGGGAGCCCCAAGGCCCAAGGAGGAGCGAGGAGCCCCCATTCGGTCCCGACCCCGTCCCGAGGTCAGAGGCCGTTGGGAGGGCTCCGCGGCAGCCGCCTCTGGCTGACCCTGCTTTCTTTCTGCAGAAACCTCTGTCCGAAGCAAGGCCTGCAGCAGCCCCGAGCCCTCGGCCCGCCCCCCCTGCTACCCCTTGGACGGCGTCCTTCTTCGTCCCAAAGAGCGGGACTCCCCGCCTCCCCCTCCCGCCCCCGCCCCGGATCAGGCGGCCCTGCAGGTTGTGCAGCTCCCGCGGCTGGCCCCGTCGCCGCCGCCCCGACCCCCGTGTCCGGGGCCCTCTCCTTCCAGCCTCCCGCCACAGCCCCCCCCATCATCCTCTCTCGACCCCTCGCTGGACTTCCTCCGTGCCCAGCGTGAGACGGCCGAGGCGATCCGGGAATTGGAAGGCACTTTGCGCCAGGGACTGGCTAAGCTGAGCGATGTCCTCAGCGCCCTCCTGCCCCTCTTGGCCGGCCCGGAGCCCCCCGCGCCCCTTCCCGCAGCCAGGCTGGCCCCGACCCACCCCAAGGTGGAGAGCCCGCCCGAGCCGGCGGCATTGGCTGTCGAGGAAGGAGAGGAAGCAGTTGTGGTGGGGACCCCCCCTGGGGAGGAGGGGGGCACCCGGCCTCCTTTATCCAGAGATTCACCTCCAGTGAAGAGGAGGAAAGGCTTCCCAGCACGAAAACGGAGGGGAAGGTGGAAGAACATGTGACTGCTCCGCTTGGGGACTGAGGAAAGGGATTTGTCCCCACAAATTTGGGGACAAATCCCCAGCCGTTGTCCCACCTGCCTGCTCCCACTCTCCCCCGCGCTCTCCCCTGCTTGGCCCACTTCAGGGGGAGGGGGAGACCAACACTGCTTGTAACCAATTCCGGTGGGCTCCGGCCCCTTCAGCTGCTCCTCCCTGTCGCCCCGAGTCCCCACCGGCCCCCTGGGGGCTGTGCCACCCACAATCCCTGTCTAGTGCCTGATTTTCTTTAGCGTTAGTCACAGGTTTCATAGGATTTGGAGGCGGAGGGGATTTTGGGGTCCCCCCGGCCCAGCCCCTCCTTAGAGAGAGGAGGAACATGAAACTTGAAGAGTTGGAGGCCCCCCCATGGAGTCAGGGGCAGATTCAACCTCAACCCCCTCCTGCCTGGGATGCAGGGTCCTTTCCCATGATGCCATGCTGCCTCCCCTTAGCCACACACATGCCCTGCTCCCCGAGTTCACAGCCTTAGGAGTATCCCCATCTTTGATGCGCAGAGCTCAGTTTAATCTTATTTATTGCTGTTCTGTGGGAGGTGGGGTGGAGGGTCTGTGCCCCCGCTGCAGGGGCTCCACCGCTGTGCCTGCACAGGGACTGAACCCCGCAGGGGGAACCTCTGGAGCCCCGGGCCCTCCTAGCACACCAAAGGGGTAGAGACCCGGGCCCTCCCGCTAATACTTCGGGCCCACCTCCTTCCCCCCAAGAACAAATATCAATAAACTATTTTTTAATACAAAGCCTGTGGCTGTGTGGCGCCAGGGCCCTTGGGACGTTCCCTGGGAGCTGTGCGGGCCCTGGAGAGGAGCCTGGGGCGGCTCTCGGCCTCGCTCACCCCGCACGAGTCTAGAGGGCTCGGCCGCGGCCGGGACAGCCCCGGAACCCAGGCGTCCGTCGCAGCTAGGACGTCATAGCTCCCGGACCGTTAGGTGTGGCTGTGGGACCGCACCGCGCACCTGGGTCCCTGTCCGCTGCTACTGCCTCATCTCCTAGACTGGCCTAGACCGGGGCGAACTCGGGCCGGCTTGGGACACGTGGGCGCAGGGGAAGGGAGCGAGCTTCTGTGAATGCCTACTCGTTGGCAGGCGCCCGCTCGCCGGAGCCGAGGCCACGCGGGGGAAAGGGCCAGGTTCTAAGCCATCGCGCCCTCCAGGGAAAGCTCGGATGGCAGGCGGACACTACCCCCCGCCCCGCCCTCCGCTCTCCGGGGGACGCACAGGAGGGGGCAGGGGCCCTGCCTCCCAGGCTCGGGAGGTGAGGGCTTAATCAGCAGTCAGTGGGGCAAAGCAGAACTGGAGAGAACGGAATTGTGGGTAGGAGGGGGACCAGGGGGAGACAGGAAATTCATCACCTTCCCCCCAAAACACAGAGCATTCTGGGAGTTGTAGTGAGCCCGGCTGGGCGGGCTGATCGCGGAGAAAATTAACCCGTTAAAGCTGGAAAGAAGGGCTCAGCCCTGGATCCCATTATCTTGAAGGGGAGGGGGAGGGAGGCACGGACCGGAGTCAGGACTGATAAGGACTCTGGAACATCGGGTCCCACACTCCGCCTCTGCGTGACCTTAGGCAGGCACGGGTTTCCCCGGCTGTAAAGTGAGGGAGTTAGCCTGGGGGCCCTCCGCGGCGGCTCGGGATCTCCTCTGTTGAGGCCGGCCTCTCGCCCACTCCACCCCTTCCCTGTCCAGGGGGCGCCACGGAGGCTGAGCGGGAGCCACTTGCTCCCGGGGTGCAGCCCAGCCTGGATCCCGAGGGTCCGGCCTTCCTTCCAGGACACCCCGCCCTTCTGAGCGCCTCCAGGGTCAGCAGGGACATCTTGGGGCTATTCTGGTCCCTTCTTCAGGGTGGGCTCCCTGGCTTCCACGAGGCCTGAAGAGGCTTCCAGCCCTCCAAGTCCCTGACCGCCCACTCCCCTGCAAGGTCTCCCAGCGTCAAGCGGCCGGTTCGCCAGAGAAACGTCCCAACACGGTTCGTTCTCAAGGTCCGCGTCCTCCGATGGACCACTGAGTGCCCCTGGCTGGGGCCACGTGCGGAGCCCCCGCGGGAGCGCAGGGGCCGGAGTGGGCAGGCAGGGAGCGAGGGCTGCGCTTGGCAGCGCTCGGCTGCTCTGCACTGCTCTGCTCTACACTCCCTCCGCCCGTCCCCGGCCGGGCCCTGGGCACGGACTACATCCCCCAGAAAGCTTTGCCCGCGTGCGTTATGTAAGTTTCCCTGCGAAGCGGCTGCTGGGGCAGAGGAAGGCGGGCAGCCGCGGCAGCGGAGAGAGCGGACTGCGACGGGCACGGCGGGTCGCAGCGGCGGGCAGGGGCGGCGCCGCGGGGAGGCCCGGCCCGGGCACGGGAACCTGCGCGCGGGGGAGCCACGCCAGCGCGGCCCGGAGTCGCCGAGCCTGCCCCCGGAGCGGAGCGGAGCGGGGCGGGGCGGGCCGTCCGGACGGACGTAGAGCCCGGGAGCGCCCCCTCCTTGGAGCTGCGCAGCGCTGCGCGAGGGAGGGAAGGCGGGACCGCGGGCCGGACTGAGGAGGAGGAGGAGGAGGAGGAGGAGGGAGGGCCTGGCCGGGGGAGGGACGGCCCGAGCAGACGCGGGCGGGCAGCCAGCCCTCGGCATCTCGGCGAGGCTGCAGCGGCCGCGGCCCCCTGCGAAGCAGCCCGTGCAACCCGGCCGGCCCCCGCTTGAGCCCCGGGCGCCATGGCGTCCGTGCAGGCGTCTCGCCGCCAGTGGTGCTACCTCTGCGACCTGCCCAAGATGCCGTGGGCCATGGTGTGGGACTTCAGCGAGGCCGTGTGCCGGGGATGCGTGAACTTCGAGGGCGCAGACCGCATCGAGCTGCTCATCGAGGCAGCCCGGCAGCTCAAGCGGAGCCACTCGCTGCCGGAGGGCCGCTCCCCGGGGCCCCCGGCCCTCAAGCCCCCGGCCACCGCGGGCAAGGAGGCGGGAGGAGCCCAGCCTCAAGACCGCTATGATCGGGCGTCGTCGTCCTCGTCTTCCTCGTCCTCGTCTTCCATCGCCACGGCCGCGGCCTCCTCCGGGCAGACCTCCCGCATGCCCCTGACCCCGGCCACTCTGGACTTTGGCATCGGGGCCCGGCTGGCCAACGGAGAAGCTGATGGGGCCCGGAGGGCCCTGCTGGGGGCCATGCCCGGCCTGGTCTCCCCCGGGCTGCTCGCCGCGGCTGTGTCCGGGCTGGGCGGCCGGGGCATGGCCCTGGGCGCCCGCCCAAGCTTCGGGGCCGATTTTGAGAAGGAGAAGGCTGTGGCCGGGGTGGGTGCCGGGGGAGTCGTGGGCAGCCAGCCCCCACGGGCGGCAGACTGTCTGGCGGAGCTGAACGAGGCCATGCGTGGCCGAGCAGAGGAATGGCACGGGCGGCCCAAGGCCGTTCGGGACCAGCTGCTGGCGCTCTCGGCCTGCGCCCCCTTCAACGTCCGGTTCAAGAAGGACCACGGGCTGGTGGGCCGAGTGTTTGCCTTTGATGCGACTGCCCGCCCCCCGGGCTACGAGTTTGAGCTGAAGCTCTTTACCGAGTACCCCTGCGGCTCCGGGAACGTCTACGCCGGCGTCCTGGCAGTGGCCCGCCAGATGTTCCACGATGCCCTCCGAGAGCCCGGCAAAGCTCTGGCCTCTTCGGGCTTCAAGTACCTGGAGTACGAGAAACGGCACGGCTCCGGCGAGTGGCGGCAGCTGGCCGAGCTCCTCACCGACGGCGTCCGCACCTTCCGGGAGCCGGCTCCCGCCGAGGCCCTGCCCCTGCAGTCCCCCGATGGGGCCTCGGCCCGCCCGGCGCGGACCCCCGGACCGGTCCCCAGGAGGCGCAAAGCCTCCCCCGAGCCGGAGGGGGAGGCTGCTGGGAAGCTGACCAGTGAAGAGCATCAGCAGCAGCAGCAGCAGCAGCAGCAGCGCCACTGGGGAGCAGCCCCCTACGCCGGTGAGCCCACCGTAGCGGCCGCTGGGGCTCCTTCGCCCATCGCAGCCCTGAAGACGGTGGCCGAGGGGCTGGGTCAGTCGCCCAAGGAGGGAGGTGGTGGAGGCCCTGGGAGGGCTGGAGGAGCGAGCCCGGCAGCCTCGTCCCCAGCTGCTCCTCAGAGGCTGGTAGCCCGAAATGGAGAGGCTGAGGGGGAGTCTGGGAGCGGGGGAGTGGCCGGGGCAGGCGGTGGGAGCAGTGGGGCCGGGGCCCCCCTGTGCTGCACCCTGTGCCGGGAGAGGCTGGAGGACACCCACTTTGTCCAGTGCCCGTCTGTGCCGGGCCACAAGTTCTGCTTCCCCTGCTCGAGGGAGTTTATCAAGACCATGGGCCCTGCCGGTGAGGTCTACTGCCCCAGCGGGGACAAGTGCCCACTGGTGGGGTCCAGCGTACCCTGGGCCTTCATGCAGGGGGAGATTGCCACCATCCTGGCAGGCGACATCAAGGTGAAGAAGGAGCGGGATCCTTAAACTCGGCCCCTCCTCCTTCCCACATCCTTTCCTAGGCCCTGGGTTTCTGGGATCCTGGACCCTGCAGCTAAATTATTCCTTCTGAGCGGCCCTTGCCCCCACACCTTTCCCTTCCCCACAGACTGAGCTTCCTTAGAGCTTATTCTGGGGGGGAAGCAGCCTCAAGGATACCCCTAGAGCTCTTAGCTGAGCCCTGCCAAACTCCTGGTTCCCAGCCCCAGGTCGAGCTTCCCCAGAACAGACACCCCAGGTTTGGGGAGGAAAAGATGGGGCCAGAGCATCCCCAAAGCCCTGGGTTCCTGCCCTTGGACTAAATTCTCTGGAACCGCTGCCTCCTGATTTCCAGTGGGAGGTGGAGCCAAGAACATTCCAGAGCCCTCAGAACTGGCCCTTCCACTCCCAGGTCCATCCTCCTTCACACTGAGCTGCTTTGCAGTGGGTGCCCGCTGTTTCGGGGGGCGATGGGCTCAAGGACCGTCCCAGAGCTCAGAGCCGAGGGACCGGCCCCTGGATTTCCTGGGGCCTAAAGCTCAGAGCTGATCCCAGAGATGTCGGGATCCTGCCCTTAGACAAAAAACAAAAAACCTCTGGAACGATTGCCTCCAATTCCAAGGGGAGAGCTGGATTTAAAGATGCCCCAAACCCCCGAGCTGGGCCGTGGACACACCCTGGGTCCCTGCCCTTCATTAGCGCTTCCTGGGAATGGTCACTTCTGATTCCAGGGGAGACCGGTTCAAGCACACCTCCAAAGCCTGGCGTCAGGCGCCCCGGACACTTGGGCCCTGACTTCGTACCGAGCTTCCCCAGAGCCGTTGACCTGAGTCTCCCAGGTCCAAGGATGAATCCCAAAGCCGGGCACTTTGCTTTTGGACAAAGCTTTCCGGAACAGCCGCCCCCGTCCCCTGGGGTCGGGAGTGTGTGTGTGTCTGTGTGATGATTTTAAGGAGGGTGTCGAAGGCCTCAGTTCTTGGGTCCTGGCCTTCCTCAAGAGCTTCCCCGGCGAGGGCCACTTTCAAGGAAGACCTCTCCATAGGCGCCCGGGTTCGCGCCCTTCCTCCCGTCTTTCCCCAAATCCAGGGGGAGCTGGGGGACACCAGAGTGCTGGTCTTAACTAGTTGGGCCCCCTCCCGATCCAGCACCCCGAGAACAGTCAGCTCACAGTCTGGGAGGGGGAAGACATGGATGGAGCCATAGACTTCCCTTGCTGGGGCCCGCAATACTTTGGGGAGGGGGGAAAGAGGGGTAGTTTTCAGGCCTGGGTCTCCCTCACCCCCACAAGGGGTTGTAGTAGTCCCCCACTTCTAGTGCTTGGCTTTGCTGCTTGTAATGGGGGAGGGGAAAGGGCCCCACTCTGCCCTTTCAGAAAGAACACACTTGGATTAAGAAACTCCTTCTGGGGGGCAGGGGGTCCTCCTTCAATAAAGCGAAGTTTTGGGTTTTTTTCCCCGTGGTCCCGCGTCCTCTTTGCGCCTTCCCAATTACTGCCTTTCTCGGTCTCACTGAGGGGCTCATCCGTCTTTCCTCTTAGTCCCGGGGACTCTAGACACCGCCAATGTGGAGTTAGGCTGGGACCCTGCCTCGGACGCTGGCTCACCAGGTCATCGGCTCTTGGAAATGCGTTCCCCCCATCTGTGAAATCCTCGTGTCCCCCAACCCCAGCCTTAGCTCTCCCTATCAGGTGCTCTGAAAAGAACTCAGAGACCCAGCAGCCGCCCCTCCCTTCCTTAAGCCCCCCATCTTCTCATCTGGGCTAGACCTCTGCAGACCAGGGCTAGAGGTCCCCACTGTATCCCTGGCTCGGGGCGGGGAAGAACTTTCTGTTCCTGTTTTCTCCTTTGCAGAGAGGGTTTCCCAACACGGGGCATGCTTGCTTCCGGCGAGGAGGGGCAGCTTCTCAGGGGCTTATGGGGAACGCTTGGGAAATAGCCACATCATCCTCAAGCTCTTAGATCTCTGCAAGAACAACTCAGACTTAAATCGGTTTATGTTTATAATTAATAAGGCGGCTGTTAGAATTCTGGCCCTGGAAGGCCTGAGTTCAAATTCAGCCTCAGACACTTACTAGCTACTCACGTGATCCCAGGCAAGTCGCTTAACCTGCTTGCCGTAATCCACGGGAGAAGGAAATGGCAGACCCCTCCTCTTGGGCAAGAAAATCCCACAAGCCAATGGGCCAAAGGGGTCAAGAAACTTGGACACAAGTGAACAAAATGGGGGTGTGACAAGGCTGATGGAGATCCGGGGTCTGTCTGGGCACTCTGGCTTCGTATGTAAGCTTCTAAAATTCTGGAGTAAACGGGGCAACTGGGGGCACCATGGGTGCAGTTCAAATTTGACTTCGGAGGCTTGCTGGCTACTTGGGTGATCCTAAGTAAGTCACTTAAACAAAACCAAACCCTGTTTGCCTTGGTTTCCCTATCTGTAAAATGGAAACACTAAAAGCATCTTTTCCCCAAGGTAATTGCGAGCATCCGACGTGAGGTGCCCTCGTCACAGAGCCCGGCTTTGCCACAGCTGTGGGCGCTCTGCCACCTCCTCCCTGGCTCACCCCTTGGCGTAGGGCTCCCCAATCCCCGTCCCCGGCCAAGCCTCCATTTCACAAGTGCCTCCCGGTCACAACGTTGCATAAATGTCTTTAAAAAAGCGTCCGAAACAGTACTCGCTGTGTAAGGGACCGCCACGTGGCACAGGCCGCAAGTCATTTAAACTTTTTGCCTCAGTTTCCCCAATTGTAAAAATAGACAGGTAGGAGCACCTAATCCCCAGAGGAGATCACATTATAAAAACACTGCAGATTTGGGGAGGGTTTGACTCCGACGACCCCCGCGAAGCCTATTCCCACGTCCGGGAATCTGGACGCTTGCTGGCAAACCGGGAAAAGTGAGCATCGGCAGCAGCTCTTCCGCTCCTGCCACCGGGTGGTTTTACTCTTTCTCACCACTTTTCTCCAGTCCCGGCTACCACGTGTCCCCCACCTTTACACAGACTCCATCCAGGTCCCCCTCACTTGGGGTTTCAGTATCCTCGGGACGCTTCAGCTGGTCCGGCTCCGGGACCCAGGGGATCTTCCTAAAGCACAAGGCTCAGGAGGAAGGACGAGAAGCCTCAGTGGCTGCCGGACAGATCCTCCGTTTAGCGGCCCCAGCCCCTCAGAGGTGCTTCCCACTGTCCTCCTGGGCTGGTTACAGGATCGTTCTCTGTTCCCCTCCACACCGGCTTCCTCCATCCTTCCTGCAGGGGACACGCGACATCTCCAGCCTCCTCGCCTTTGTGTAAGGTACCCCCCACCCCAAGGCCTAAGACGCTCGTTTCTTCCCTCTCTCAGAAGTCAGGCCTCTTAAGGCTCGGCTCAAATGCACTTTCCAAACGATCTTCCCGGTCCCCAGGGGTCACTTATTGTCTCTGTAAATGTCTTTCAGCCCCAGTGCCTGGCACATGTTAGTGATTGCACCTCAGTTTCTCTCTCTGTTTCTCTCCCCCACTTTCTCCCTCTCTCCTCTTTCTCTCTGTCTCTGTCTCTCTCTGTCTCTGTCTCTCTCTGTCTCTGTTTCTCTCTCTCTCTCTCTGTCTCTGTCTCTCTCTGTCTCTGTCTCTGTCTCTCTCTGTCTCTGTCTCTGTCTTCTCTTTCTCTCTGTCTCTGCCTCTCTCTGTCTCTGTCTCTGTCTCTCTCCTTTCTCTCTCCTCTTTCTCTCTGTCTCTCTCTGTCTCTTTGTCTCTCTGTCTCTGTCTCGTTGTCTCTCTGTCTCTGTCTCTCTCCTCTTTCTCTCTCTGTCTCTTTGTCTCTCTGTCTCTGTCTCTCTCTATCTCTGTCTCTCTCTGTCGCTGTCTGTCTGTCTCTCTCTCTCACACACACGAAAGGGTTAAACCAAATGATGTAAATGCTAACTCCTGAGGTTCCTTCCTTCCCCACCGCTTCCCTTCCCGTCCCCTCTCGAGAATCCGGGGCTGCTCCCAGCCGGTCCCCCGCAATTCCGCCTGAGGCCGCCAGATGGAGCCCGAGAGCCACCCGCGGGACTCCAGCCTCCCGGAAAGCCGGGAGTCCTCCAGGTCCCGGGCACAGAGGCTCCCGCCCGCCGGGGTGAGAGTAACAGGGACCCCTGAGGTCCAAAGCGATGGGACCCCTTCAGGCTCCTACCCCCCAATCTCTGGGAATATCTTCTCCGCCTCCGCTGCTCCGGGACCCTCACACTCCGCCCTCCGGGCTCGCGGGCTCCACGCTTCCTGCCCCCGAGTCCCCGACCTGGATGGAAGGCGGAGCCCCGGGCCCGGGCCCGGCTAACGAGCCTCCTGCCTTAGAGGAGCCCCTCTAGCTTCGGGGGCAGCCCTGCCCGGCTTGGTCCGCAGGATTCCCGGAAAGGGGGAGGGGAGACGGCTGCATAAGCGAGGTAGCCCCTCCCCCCTTCTTTCACACATGGGGAAACTGAGGCCAGGGAGGAGCAGGATTAGCTCGAGGTAAACTAGTAGGTCAGTAGGACCACAAGCCGCAGGCTACCGCGCTGGGAGGCTCCGCTCTCGGGCCCTTAGGCGGGAGAAGATAAAAGAGAAAAGGGTACTTCCCGAAGTGGGGGAGGGGGCCACCCAGAGGTGGGCCGGCCCGGGCTGCCAGCCTGGGCTTCTTATCTTCGCGGCCTTGTCCCGCACCTGCCCCAAGGAACTAATAATTAACCAGGACTTCCTGCTTATGACGTCACGGAGGCGGGCAGGCGGAGGGGTGAGGGGGAGAGGGGGGCGGGGCCAAAGGGTTAAAGATGGGACCCCGGCGGTCCTGGGCACCCAATTGGGAGGAGAGAGCGATTGCCGCAGAGCCCGAAAAATAAAACCCAGAGAAACAGAATCAAATTACAGGCGGGAAGGGGCTCGGGGTAACCCCCCTTTCCGCCCCACCCGTGTCCTTTCTCCATTCCCGTAGCTCTCACTTCCCTGTGGCCCCTCCTAGGAATCCTGCCTCCCAGCCTCCTGTGGTCCTCGGCGTGGCCCCCTGACCACGGCCGCCCTGGACTCCAAGCCCCGCCAGGGACACCCCAGGGGCTCCTCCCGCAAGCCCCCCTGGTCTGCAGGCTTCCAGTTCTCCGCAGCCCGGCCATCCTCTCTGTCCTGCAATCTTTCCCCTCTTAAAAAAAAGGTTCCTGAGGCACTCGGGGTTCAAATCCCAGAGGCGGAGGGGGTCCTGGGCCTCTAGTTCCCAGAATGCATCGGGTCCCTCAAATCCATCCCCAGGCAGCCAGCTCCCGCTCCCATCCCTAGTCCCGAGCCGTCCGGGCCCTTAACTTGGGGACATCCGAGCGACTGGGCCCCTGGCACTGCAGCCCAGGTGCCAGGGCAGGGCTGGGAAACCCGCCCCCTGGACAAACAGGCCCAGCCGATAAGGATAAAGGAAGGGGGGGAGCAGGCTGGCGGGGAGACCGGGAAGGAGATTTGGGTTTCTAAGCCTTCTGAGGTTGGAGAAGGGCGGTGAAGTCCTGGGCCAGGACAAGCTTGTCCTGCCCCTTTAAGAACAGCTGTCATCCAGGCCAGGGGGGTGTCACTATCCCTTCCCCCTCCAGAGAACACACCTGATGTGCGCTCAGATAGAGCCCCCAGCCTTGTTACCCATTAACCAAGCCTGGGCAGGGGGAGACCAGGAGGCGAGGAGAGGCAGCTCCAGAAGCCCAAAGAAACCCAGAAACCAAGAGACACAATAAAAGAGAGATGCACACTGGGACCGAGACAGAGACCGAGAACAGAGACACAGATGGAGAGAGAGACAGAGGCAGAGACACGGAGAGGGAGGGGGAAAGACAGAAAAACAGATGCAGACAGAGATACAGAGAGACAGAGAGAGAGGGAGAGAGATACAGAGAGAGAAAGGGGGAGAGAAATAAAAAGACAGGCAGAGACACAGAGAGGGAGGGGGAAAGACAGAAAAACACAGAGAGAGAGACAGAGAGAGAGAGAGGGAGAGAGATACAGAGAGACAGAGAGAGAGACAGAGAGAGAGACAGAGAGAGAGAGACAGAAAGACACACAGAGAGAGAGACAGAGAGAGAGACAGAGAGAGAGACAGAGAGAGAGACAGATGCAGAGAAAAAGAGACAGAGGGAGAGAGATACAGAGAGAAAGAGATAGAAACAGAGAGGGGGAGAGAGACAGAAAGACAGAGAGAGAGACAGAGAGAGAGGGAGAGAGAGACAGAAAGACATACACACAAAGAGACAGATATGGAGAAAGAGAGAGGGAAGACAGAGACACAGATGGAGAGAGAGACAGAAAGACAGAGAGAGAGAGAGGGAGGAGGGGAGGAGAAATAGAGAAATACCCACAGACAATCAGACACAAAAAGAGTTAGGAAGGGGGAGACAGAAAAACACAGAGAGAGAGAGACAGATGCAGAGAAAAAGAGACAGAGGGAGAGGCAGACACACAGAGAGAGTATCTCTTTGGGGCAGAGGCTGAGCCTGCCCGGCCCCTCAGACCAGGACCCCTGCCCTGCCCGCCAACCTGCCCAAGTAGGTGTGACTGCATGTTTGTCGAGTGAATAGAACACAGGCATGAGTGAGAGTGAGTCAGAGGGAGCCAGAGATGCCGCGATAGGGAGAGAACAACGCAGGCCCCAGGAGCCAGCTGCCCGCTCAAAGGGAAGCCCTGTACCTGGGCCACAGACACAGACAGAGGCAGAGAAATGGCCAGACCCGGGGAGAGGTGCCAGAAAGTCAAGGGCCCGGGCCAGGCAGAGGATTCTGGGGGCCCTGCCCCGGCCCCTGCCTCCCTCAAAAAGAAAAAAATTCCATGAGGCTTGGAAAGTCTCAGCCCCGGCCCCTGCCAGCGGCTCGGGCCGTCCTGCCGGGGGGCGCCGGCGGCTGGGCCTGGGCCTGTTGTGGGGGCTTTGCACTGCGGGGCTCACACCTCTGGCCGGTGGAGGGGGGGGCAGGAAGCTGGCAGCCCCCACAGGAACGTCTCTGTGCCTGGAGGGAAGAAGGGAGGGCCGAAGGGAGAGGGAGGGAGGGAGAGGCCGGGCTGGATGGGGCAGAAGAGGAGAGGCGGATACAAAGGCCCCAGTGTTTGCCCAGGCTGCCGCCGCCGGCCACAGATATATATACCCGGCCCAGAACTTGCGGGAGGGGTGGGGAGGGGAGGGGAGTCTGGGGGAGGCGGACGGCCTGGGGACCCCATCCCCGGGGGAGATGGGGGGCGGAGGCCGGAGACAGAGGCCCAGGGGCCAAGCACAGTCGGGGGGAGCGCCTCCCCGTCCGAGCCCCCGGATCCTTCCCAGAGAGCCAGCTCAGGGGAGCTAGGGGAAAGGGAGCCAGGAGGTCCGGTGGCTTCCAAGGAACCCATGGAGGGCAGCCTTGGGAGAAAGGGCTGGGGCAGGGAGCGGGACAGATGGGGGGGCGCTGCCAGAGACACACCTTTGTACCTAAAATGTAGACTCTGGCCAGAGACCTGCCCCTGCCCCCGCCAGTGAGGCGAGACCTTAGCCCAGTCCGTTGCTTTCTCTGGGACTCAGTTTCCCCAGTGCAGCTCGGTCTGGCTGGGTTCTAGGGTCTCCGCCTGCTCTCCAACGGGATCCCCCGCCTCCAGGAGCCAGGGCTCCCGGGCACGGGGCCTTGTGCCCCCTTGGCTGGCGGCCTGGGCGGACACCTGAAGTGTCCCGGGCCTGTGTGGCCATGCATCCGCGTGTCCCGGTGTCCCCCTGAGTCCCAGGCCAGCGTACTTTTCCGCTCTGGGCGTGGGCCTGGGGCGGGTGGGGGATGGCACGCCGGGCCAGCCCGGGCCAGCGGCCTCCCCCGGGCCGGAGACCCCCGCTCCGCTCCTGGGGGCCGCGACCCCCGCGGCAGGGCCGGGGGGGCTTGGAGTCCCCAGTGACCCCCCCCGGGGGCGGGGGGGGTCTCCGCGCCAGGCTGGGTTGGGCCCCCACTTCCAGCCTCGGCTCCTTCCTCCCCCCTCCCCCTCCCACCCCCAGAGGACGAGGATGAAAAAGAGTCTTTTCAGCTGGAGGCTGCAGCGGCGGCTCCCTCGCTGCTCGCGTGGAATAATATTTGGGCTGTTGGCCGGGGTGGGGGCCAGATCCGGGGGCCTCTGGGGAGCGGCTAAACCGCAGCCTCCGGCCTCAGCCCCGGCCCCGCCTGGCCCCCGGCCCGCTCGCTCCGGGAGAGACCCCGAGGTCCGCGGAGGGGGGAGGGAGCCCAGGGAGAGACTAAGCCCCTGTCTGCTGCTGCTCCCAGTTGTTTTTTCCAGGAAGCCGGAGGAATTCCCCGGGCGGGCTCCGGAGGACGCAGGGACAGACTGGGAGCCAGGCACGGACTGGGAGGCGGGAAGGAGGGGGTGGGGTGGGGGAGGAACGAGGATCCAGGGCTCAGGAGGGACGGAGGCAGGGCTGGGAGGCAGGAGCTCACAGGAGGGAGGCAGAGGCCCTCACACACCGGGAGTCCCTGGGAGGGGGAGGGGCAGAGGCCCCCACACACACCGGGAGTCCCTGGGAGGGGGAGGGGGAGAGGCCCCCACACACCGGGAGTCCCTGGGAGGGGGAGGGGCAGAGGCCCCCACACACCGGGAGTCCCTGGGAAGGGGAGGGGCAGAGGCCCCCACACACCGGGAGGGCCTGGGAGGGGGAGGGGCAGAGGCCCCCACACACCGGGAGGGCCTGGGAGGGGGAGGGGCAGAGGCCCCCACACACCGGGAGTCCCTGGGGAGGCGGGGCAGAGGAGAGACGGGCAGAACGGGGCTGTTCCCTCTCACCCTCTTCCCTTTAGGAGCAGGAGGAAGAACTCCACAAAATACTTTTCCAAACAGGTGGAAAGATCCCTAACTGTGGCGGGGGAGCGAGCCTGGGGCTGAGCCCAGAACCGGGCCGGTGCCCCGGGGGGGAGGGGAGGAAAAGAAGATCCGGCCCGGCGCTATCCCAGGGCCTCCATCTCCCCCCCAACGCCCCCCCCCCGTGGGCCCTTCTCCAGCGCGGCCGGGGACCCTCCACGTGTGTGGGGGTGGGGGAGGGTCCCGCGGCGAAGAGCCGCCTCCCCCGCGCTCTCTGCCGGGCCAGACTGGCGGGGGCGGCTCTGGTGAACAAACTGTTCTGGGGTCAGGGCCACCGGAGGAGAGCAAAGGTCAGGCCCGTGCCTGCCTTCCCCACCCCCTCCCCAGCGCCCGCGCTCGGAGCCTGCCCAGAGGGCTCCCGGGCCCCCACCGCTGTCAGGGAGGTCTGGGGAGAGGGTCGGGGAAGGAGCCTCAGCCTGGGAGTCACAGCCGGGAGGGACCCATATCACAGATGAGGGAAACCGAGGTTCGGAGGGAGAGGAAGTGGCTTCCCCCCCCAACCCGCAGCCTGGGCCCCCCCCTCCAAATGCGCCTCGGAGTCCGTGGGCCTGAGCTTAAGTTTCAAAGAAATCGCTTATTGTGTGACCCTGGGCCGGCCTTAGGCCCTCGGGGTCCCTTCGGCCCCATCCTTCCGGAGCCGCCCCCTTCTGTCCCCGCCGCTCCCCAGCAAACATTCGGGGCTCGGGGAGGGCGGAGGGGGACGAGCCCCGCTGAGAAGCCCCCACGAGTCTGCCCTCTCACCGCAGCCCGGGGCTCCTCCCCATCCTGACGCAGGAGAAAAGAGGCAGCTGGGATGCAGGCTGAGAGGGGAGAGAAAAGCTTTAATGTCCAAGTCCAGAAGCCACTGAAGAGGGGCGTCCCCTTCCTGGCCGCGGGCCCCTCACTGCGCTCCCCCCCACCCAAGGGTTCAATGGGAGCAGCTGCAACCGACCCTCCCCTCAATCTCCACTGACCCTCCAGCCAATCCCGACTTCGACTATTGTAACAAGGAAAATGGCAGCCAATGTGATGACCGGTGGGGACCGAGACCCCAGCTAAGATGGCGGCAGAAAGGACGGAGGCCGAAGGCCACCGCGCCGACCCCCGGGATGCCCCCCAGAGGGCGCGGGCCGCGGGCAGCGAGACCCGCAGACGGGCCGAGCCCGTCCCCTCAGAGCCGCCAGAAGGCGTCCCGGCCCGCCCGTCTCTGCTCCCCTCCGGCTAGGACGCGTTGAGCAGAGAGCGGGTGTACAGGCCCTGGTAGTAGACCCCGGCCTCCCCCAGCCCCCCCCCACTCTCGGCCCCGTAGCCGGGGAAGCCCACGTCCAGCTTGGGAGCCGCCTGTGGCAGTGGGGTCGGCGCCGCCTGCTCCGACATCAGGTTGCTGATAGAGAAGGGGTGGTTGAAGTTATAGGGGACGTCCAGCTTCAGCTCCCCGGGGAGCTCCAGGCCGGGGAAGTAGGGCCCCCCGGAGGGCGGGGGCGAGCTGCAGTTCAGGGTCCCTGCCGCCCCCTCCCCCCCGCCCGGAGCCTCTGCCTCCAGAGGAGGGGGCCCGGCGGGGGGCGGCGGGGAGGAGGACAAGGCGGCCGGGGCGGCCCCGGCGGGGGCGGCTCCCCGGCCCCCGGCCCCCCCGGCCCCGCCGTCCGCTTTCTTGACCTTCTCCTCCAGCTTGAAGCGTTTCTGCCGCCGGAGGTAGCAGCCGTTCTCGAACATGTTGCCGGAGCCCGGGTGCAGGGCCCAGTAGGAGCCTTTGCCCGGCTTGTCCGGGGACCGGGCCACCTTGACGAAGCAATCGTTGAAGGAGAGCGAGTGGCGGATGGAGTTCTGCCATCGCTGCTGGTTCTCGCGGTAGTACGGGAACAAGTCCATGATCCACTGGTAAATCTCATTCAGGGTCAGCATCTTGCCGGGGGCCTGCTGGATGGCCATGGTGATGAGGGAGATGTAGGAGTAGGGGGGCTTGGCGTGGGCCAGAGGACGGCGGTAGCTGCCCTTCGGGGCCTCCTTCGGCCGACCCAACACGGGTCCCGGGCCGGCGTACCCCGGGGCCCCCCCGCTGCCCCCGCTGGGTCCCAGACCCGGGAACGGAGGTCCCAGAGGCGCCGGGGGGGCTGCGGGGGCCAGGGGGCCGGCGGGGAGGGGAGAGGCGGGGAGGCCGGGAGGGGGGTAGGGGGGGCTCAGGGGGCTCAGGGTCATGTAGGAGTTGAGTGGGGTCATCGTGCTCATCGGGGTCACCGGTGGGTAGACCTGCAGAGGAACAGGGAACACAAGCAGAGAAGGGCCCAGAGTGAGTGAAGCTCAGGACTCTCAGCCATCTATCAGGCAAACACCGGGCACTCTCCCTTTGGGTCTCTCCCCGTTCTCTCCTGTCTCTCATCTGCTATCTCTGCCCAGAACTTCAGAAGCTGAAAGAGTGTTTGCCACGTCCCTCGGCAGCTCTCCCCTCCCTCTCTTTCTGGCCTCGTTCTCCCAGCCTGTGTCACTCCATTTGTCCCCCTCCCTGCATCCGTCTGCAGTTTCTGTGCTTGGTCCACTCCTGCTCCTCCCTTCCCTCCATCTCTCTCCTCTCTCTCTGTCTGTCTCTCCCTATCTCTTTCTCCATCTCATCATCTCTGTCTCATTCCCTCTCTTTCTGTCTCTCTTGCTCCGTCTCACGCTCTGTCTCAGCCTGCACGTGCATGTCTCTCACTCTGGGTCTCTGAATCTGTCTCTGTGTCTTTCTGTCTCTCATTCTGTCTCAGTTTGCATCTGGGATTCTCTCTCCCGTCTCTGAATCTGTTTCTGTGTCTCTTCTCTTTCATTCTCTCAGTCTGTCTCTGGCCCTGTCTCTGTTTCTGTCTCTCTCCCCCCTCATTTTCTCTCACTGCCTTTGTCTCTGTCTCTCTCCCCCCTCCCATTTTCTCTGTCCCTTTCTCTCTGTCTCTGGCCCTGTCTCTCTCTCTCCCCTCCCTCCTTCTTTCCCTCCCTCCCTTCCTTTCTCATTTTCTCTCACTGCCCTTCTGTGTCTGTCTTTCTCTTCCTTCCTCCTTCCTTTTTTCCCTTCCTCAGATTTTCTCTCACTGCCTTTGTGTCTGTCTCTGTCTCTGTCTCTCCCCCCTCCCATTTTTCTCACTGCCTTTCCTTGTCTGTCTCTGTGTGTCTGTCTCTCTCCCCACTCCCATTTTCTGTCTCTGTGTCTCTCTGTCTCTCCCACCTCCCATTTTCTCTTATTGCCTTTGTCTCTGTCTCTGTCTCTCTCCCCCTTCCCATTTTCTCTCTCTCTCCCCCTTCCCATTTTCTCTGTCTCTGTGTGTCTCTGTCTCTCCCCCTTCCCCTTTTCTCTCACTGCCTTTCTGCGTCTCTCTCTCTCTCTCTCTCTCTCTCTCTCTCTCTCTCTCTCTCTCTCTCTCTCTCTCTCTCTCTCTCTCTCTCTCTCCTTCTGCCCGTTACCCGCTGTCTGGTGCCCTCCTCCTGCCCTGCCCCCTTTCCCTAGGAAGACTGGGAGGGCCCGGGACCCCCGACTGGGCGCGGCTGGGAAGGCTCCGACCCAGTACTCAGGAGGGAGAAGACATCATCCCCAGGCGGTGCAGACCCGGGGAGCCGCAGAACTCGAGGCTTTGGGATGGCTCGGGGCACGCCTGGGGCGGGAGGACGGGTAACCCCCCCCCCATCTCTTCCCCATTAAGGCAGCTCGAGGGCTCAGCCGGTCTCCACCCCATTCCAGGTGAGGCAGAACAGCCGTCCGGCCCCATCTAACCTTGAACCACCGCTCCCCTAATCCTCTGGGCTTTCTCACGCCCCAGGGCTGAGAGATGAACCCCTGGTGTCCGGGTCTGAGCCGGATCTTTCTCCCAGGGTGGGGCCCTGGGGGAGGGGCTGGAGAAGGGGGACCCACCCTCCTCATAGGCCGGAACTTCTTCCTGTTCCTCTCCCTAAGAGCCGGGGCCAGAGAAGGAAGAAGGGGCCTGAACCCACTGATCCCATAACCCACCTGGGGTAACAGAGACGTCTTGAGCGACTGACTCATATAGTCTATGAGCCTTGAAGAACATTTTTCAGAAGAGGAAACTGAGTCCCAGAGAGGGAAGAATCCTAATAGTGGGTTTAGAGCTAGAGGGGTCATCTAGATGAAGACCCCCATTTTTAAATTTGTTAGAAAAGGGAACTGAAGCTCTGAGAAGGGATTAGGGCAGGGCCAGGGGGTTATCCAGCAAGACGGGACAGGATAGATACAAAGTCCAGTCAGAACCCCTCTTCCTCCCTCTCTGCCCACTGAGGGCGATCACTGCTCTCTTCTCTGCCCGTAAGTGTGCCAACCTGGAGGGGACCTGACCTGCTTGTGGACACGACTGCAGAATCATCCAAGAAGAGATGGGCTGTGCTGTCATGACAACAGCATCCCGGTCAGAGCATTTAGGGATGCAATCCTGAACAAGTCACTCCCTCTCCCCTGGCCTCAGTTTCCCCATCTTATTCCTATCTGGAGTACATTTTCAGTGCACTCGTTTTGCAGCCTTGGCGTTACCTGTGACTCCCAACCACCACTCCCCTCCTCACACATCTTCGGTCGCTCCTACTGCCTCCGGGATCAAAGCCTTCTCCCACCTGGCTCCCACTTCCCTTTCCCATCTAATTTCCTCACAGTCCCCTCCACACACTCTCTGTTCTGTTCCTAGGGAGCTGGGCCCAATAAGTGGCGTTCCACGTCCCGCACAGGCTGGCCCCCGTGCCCAGAATGCTTTTCTCGCTGTGTGAGTCCTGCCCCCTCCGGGAGACCCGTTCTGGGAAGCTCCTTGAGGACAGGGGCCGGTTTTGAATTTTTCATGCTTGTATTCCCAGCAAACTGGTCCTTATTTGTGGCTGAAGTGGACTGGCTCGGTCCTCCTGGATGTTCGTGTCCTTCAGACCTACTAGCACGGCCTGGTATAATAGACTTCATATCTGCAACCTTGTGTCTATTCCTCCCCGGGAGAATGTAACTTCCCTGAGAGCAGGGACTGTTTTGTTTCTGTCCTTGTTTCCCCAGCAACCAGCGCCTGGCACAGACTCGGAACTTAATCATGGTTGATTAGACTGAAACGTTGTAAAATAAAAAGTCTGGTCTAGATCGGGGTCCTTGTGTCATGGACCCCAAAGCATGCTGGGGCCAGCTCGAACCGGCCCACAGTAGCCCATGGTCAGATTTTCAGGGTGAACACTCGGGCTCCAGGATCACAAAATGCTGCAAATCAGGAGTTGGTTTATTCTTTTGACAATGGTTTAGACTTAAGCAAGTGATGGGAAAAAATGATAATGAAGATTAAGCTTCAAAGCGTGTCCTGCAAATTTTTTTGTGGGTGGGGAAGCTGATGGTAAAACATTTACCAACACACCTCTGCATAGACCTCTGGCTGGCGGGTGAAAACCGTGGGTCCCTTATGGGAATCGTGCTTTTAAATAATTAAAGGAAATGCTAAATTTTAATTAGAGATGAGGTAAAATAAAGATGTATTTTTATTTAACCCTGCAAGTGCACAGATCCCCCGAAATCTAGCCATTAAATCCTGCAGGGTTTTGATCTGTGAGATCCTCAAGTTAAGACCTTCTGGTCTATGCAGATGGTCCATGCTAATTAATGGTCTCTGTTTCTGTTATATCACTCTAGCAAATCACTCCTTTTTTCCCTCTGTCAAATGACTGGGGACATCTCTGAGATCCCTTCCAGCTCAGGATCTCGTCCCTTCCATTGTCAGAGGACTCCCTCCCTTGTCAAAAGAGTCTGAGTGTTGGCTCGGCCCCTGCCTGCTTTGTGACCTTGGATGAGCCCTTCTTCCCTAAGCTGCCCTAAACAGGCCCTTCCAAACTCTTCGGTTCTACCAGATCACAACCTCGTCTTATGAGACCGGGACTGGTGCTCCTGCCCCTTGGATGGCTCCCACTGACCACCCCAAGCCGATAGCTGAGCCTTGTTGACAATGGCGCTCGGACACGGTTGGGTCGCTCCCCGCTAAGACCCCGTACAGCCCCCCCCCCATGCAAAGCGCACTAATGATGAAACACAAAGACCCTCCTCAAGGATCTGCTTCCCCCACCCCAATTTCTGGCCAATGCAGGGTCTTTGGAGCTGGGGTGAGTCGGGAGTCTCCCTGGCACTCTCTTCCCATTTGGTGTGGTGCAAAGAGCTCTGGGAGGGATTCAGGAGGCTGGGCTAGAGGCAAGAGCTTCCCTCTCTCCACCTATTTCCCCATCTGGGAGATGGGCAGGTAGATGGGACTAAAGGGTCTGTCTAGAAATGCTTCCTGATGTTCTAGGGTCTGAGGTCCCTTTCTGCGCTGCCGTTCTGTGTCCCAAGGGTTTGACGTTCTATGTCCCAAGGACTATTGTAGCTGACCTGGTTTGGTTCTAGCTCTCCTGGCTGGCATTCTTTATTCTCAGCATGGCGTGAAGGAGTAGAATGCTAGGGGAACGGGGAAGATGTTTAAAAGCTGTGTGACCCTGCGTGAAGCACCTAACCTCTCTCAGAGCCTCAGTTTACACGTCTGTTAAATGAGGGGAAGAAACATGAGGATTGATGAAAGGTCCCTTACAGCTTTAAAATCCGTGATCCTATGATTCTAGAGGGGCCTTCCCATTCTCAGTTCCAGAGTCCCGTTCAGATCCGCCATTCCATGTTCTAGGCTCCGTCCCTGGTGTGACATTCTGTTTTCTGTTCAGAGGTACCTCCCAGCTCTGATCTGCTCTGTTCTAAGAATGGGAGGCCCAGGTGCCGGGCAGGCAGTGGGGGTGGAGGGGTGTTTGTCCAGCTCGGGCGGGTCCCTGGGTCGATAAGGGGCCAGATAAGCGACCCGCTCCCCACCCCCTCCGAGCCACATTGCCGGAGCCCAGGTGTGGCCTGCCTTCCCTCGGCCTGGCGTCCAGAGCCCAGCCCAGCCGAGTGCAGGCGGACGAGAGCCGGACCCGTCCCACGCCCAGCCACCGGGTCGGGTCTTCTGGGGTCCCCCCAAAGGGGAGCCCAGGCTTGACGTCACAAACCGCGTCCTCCCTGGATAACAAGGCTCAGGCCGGACTGGCGGCCTTCGAGGCCCCTTTCAAATCGAGGCTTCTGTGCTCTACCCCTCCCCCACCCTGGGACATTCTATGCTCTCTGAATACTTGCTATCTTCCAAATTATCTCCGCAAAGCTCTACCCAAAATTATCCCTGCTCTTTCCCAAAAAATTATCTTCCCTGATAATGTCGCCAATAATTCCTTCTCAATACAGGACCCCTCCAACAAAGCTCGCTTTAAACTGTCTTCATGGCAGTGCTACCTCTAGTTCTGTCCCCCAAACCATCTTCCCAACCTTGTGCCCCCTTGGATAGTATTGGGATTTTCTCCCCAACCCCAAAGTGGGGATTTCTCAAACAGCATCCTTCCATGTCGGTCACCATCAAACTGTCTCTCCCGGGAGTTCTTTCAGTTCCCTAAATTCCCAAAGTGCCCCCCAAAATACCACCCCACTGCCCAAACTCTGCTCCCCTAAACAATCTCCCAGTGGCATTCTCTCCTCTTCATCTCTCCTCCTACTGCGGTCCCTCCAAAAAAAAAAAAAAAAAAAAGGGACCTGTCTCCCATCAACTCTACCCCCCCAAGAGTGACTCTTCCTCCACACAAATTCATCTACCTTAGGATATTCGGTGCTGGAAGGACCTGTGGAGATCACCCATCAAAGCATGTGTACTCCCCTGCAGAGCACCGGCTCTCCGGACTCTGTGCTCCCCAACAAGGGAACCCCTGAGATACAGAGAGCTCTCTCCTCCTCGTCACCTGCGTCCTCCTCCAAGCTACCAAGAATATGTCCAAGTCGTTATATCCTTCCTTAACATGTCTCTCCAGCGGTCTCCCCTCACCTCCATATCCCTCCAGACTATATCCTCCTAGGTAACATCCCTAGGATATCGGGGAACAAGCCCATGATAATGTTTCCCAAAATTCTATCTCTCCGCAGCATCTTTTGTTTCCCCGAGCTAAAGCTCCCTCAAAATTCCGTCTCCCTTAAATTCTACCCTCCTAAGAATATTAACCCTCCCTCAAAAAGGGAACAAATCCCTTGGAATAGGGCTTCTCAGATTTCTGGACTTCCAGGCTTCTTTACACTCTCAAAAAGTGAGGATGTCTTCCAAAAGAGCTTTTGTTAATGTGGATTCTCTCTCTCTCTCTCTCTCTCCTCTCTCTCTCTCTCTCTCTCTCTCTCTCTCTCTCTCTCTCTCTCTCTCCTCTTCTCTTCTCTTTCTGTCTCTGTCTCTCTGTCTCTCTCTGTCTCTGCCTCTCCGTCTGTCTGTCTCTCTCTCTGTCTCTATCTCTGTCTCTCTCTGTCTCTGTCTCTCTCTCTCTTTCTGTCTCTGTCTCTCTCTGTCTCTGTGTGTCTGCCTGCTTGCCTGACTCTCTCTCTCTCTCTCTCTCTCTCTCTTCTCTCTCTCTCTCTCTCTCTCTGTCTCTCTCTCTGTCTCTGTCTCTCTCTTTCTGTCTCTGTCTCTGTCTCTGTCTCTCTCTGTCTCTGTGTCTGCCTGCTTACCTGTCTCTCTCTCTCTCTCTCTGTCTCTCTCTCTTTCTGTCTCTGTCTCTCTGTCTCTGTCTGTGTGTCTGCCTGCTTGCCTCTCTCTCTCTCTCTCTCTCTCTCTCTCTCTCTCTCTCTCTCTCTCTCTCTCTCTCTTTCTCTCTCTCTCAATATTTACCATATTAGAAATTAAGAGATCTTAGTATTATTATAAAAAGTTTTAACATTTCGGACCCAGACTTCCTGAAAGACTTTTGAAGACCCTCGGGAGTCCCTGGACCATACTTTGCAAATCATTGCCTTGGAGACGTGGGCTTTAGATTCAGAAAGTACCCAAACTCTGCCTCCCCCAACAGTATTTCTTTGGACTCACTGCCCTGAACAACACCTTCCATGTGGCACCCATCCCCTGAACTGTCTAGCCCAATTTTGTTGCCCCATGAAGTATCCCCAGGATCCTATATAAATGACTAACTACCCCAAACCATATATCCTCAGAAACTACCTAGCTCTAAAAATCCCCCCGATCTGAGTAACCCCCTCCCAAAATCACCTTGCTTATTTCCTGAAGCTTTAAGGCTCTCAGAAGGGGAAGGGGAAGGGAAAGGGGAAGCTTCCTGTCCCAGCTTCTTGCTCCCGTTTGCTAACTTTGACTCCCAGGGGAAGGGAGGGAGACCCAGTCTCCTCAACACCCTGCGCTCCAGGGACAGAGGCCCCAGCGGCCCGTTCCCAGTTCCCCTCCCCCACGGCTGGCAGATGGGGAAGAAGGATCAGGGAATTTGTCTCCCTCATATTCATGAGTTGGAGAGGGGAGAACTGAGAAGTTCCCAGCCACGTCCCAACTCTGAGTCTTAGGGAGTCAGCGGGAGGGGGTCCCGTACCTAGGACTCCTGGGAAAGGAGAGCCAGACTACAGGGACAGAGGTTGGGATATTCCCACCAAAGGCCAGCAGGGAGTCCCCCTCCTTCAGGCTGGGCACCCGCCCCCCCCCTCCAGCCACAGGGGCCGCCCAGAAAAAAAAAATCAATAACACAGCCGGCTTTCATTGGGAACCACCCTCCTGCTCCCCCCCCTCCATCCCAGCTTGACGATTGGGGCTTGGCTCAGCTTTTCCAACATCACACCCCCCACAACACACACACACACACACACACACACACACACACACAACCTTGGCCTCCCTCTTCCCTGGGGAAGGGAGACCCCGGCATCCTGACTTCTGGCCCTCTTCCCTCCCGCACTCTCCCAAAGTGGGACCCTGGGCATGTGAATCCCCCTCCTAGTCTCCGAACAAACATCCTCCTTTCGGCAAGTTTCGAGATCAGTCCTTGCTCCCGAAGTCTCTAATCCCAGCTCTCCCTTCCCAGCAACCTTCCTGCCCCGGCTCCCAGTCGGTCCCTTCCATAGGAAAGCCTCGAGCTTGGAACCTCGGGTTCCCGAGCGCCTTGTGCCCCTCAGGTAGGTCCTCGAGATGAAGCCGGGGCCCAGCCTCTGGGGCGGCCAGAAAGCCCAGAGCCGCCTCCCGCTTGTCCCTCACATCTCACCCCCCAATCTAAGGTCTCCAGAGTCTGGGTTCAGCCGCCAGCGGCGGCGGGAGAAGCATATTAGAGTCCCTTGTCTGCCCCCCCCCCATTCTCCTTCCCCAGCCTTCAGTACTCCAGTTAAGCTCCCCGATAACACGCCACCCACCGGCCCTTTGCAAGCGCGAAACTGGTTGTTGCTCCGCTGGCTTGCAGCAGGCAGGATAAGGGTTAGACTTGGGGAAGAAGCAGGCCAGAATCGGGGCAGGGGGAGACCGGGACGCCTCCTCTCTCACCGGGGCTGCCCCTTCTTCCTCCTCCAAGTAGGATGTTCTTCAGGACCGGCAGCGTTGGAGGAGGGAGGGCGGCCCCCGAGCCTCGGATCGCTGAGTGCCCTTCGGCATGGAAGGCACAGGACCCGCTCCCCACTGCCTTTCTCCCTCGCCTCCCAGCAGCCTCCTCGGGGGAGGGCAGCCAGTCCTGATCTGAGCCCCCGAAGCCTGGAGTCTCCCTGTTGCGGGTCTCACTCCCTCAGCCCCATTCCCCCGCTCCCCAGGTCCCCGCGCCCACTTCGCCCCCGAAATCCCCAAGACCGGCTGTCCGAGAGCCAACGGTTGGAAAGTACTTAGCGCTGGGTCTGGAACACAGTAGGGACTTAATAAATGCTCATTCTTCCCTCACGCTCTCCCTACCCGGGAGCTGGCCGGTCTGCTCGGATTCTAGTCCCTGCCCTGGCTCCGGTCCCCGCCTCCCCACGGCTCGGGCTCCCACCTCTGAAGCCTCTGGAAAATAGCTCCACTCGCTCAGTTCGTGCGCTTCCATCTTCACGGAGGGGGCGGCGCCCAGCATCCCCCGGGGGGCGGCTCTGGGCAAGCCCACCCCCCGCACCCCGAGACCTCAGGGCCGCCGGGGGTCTTGGTCTGCGCTAGGGATCTCCAAGCGCAGAGGCGGTGGGCGTGCGCGCCACGGTGCGCTGCTCTGCCTGCCTGGCCGGCGCCGGCCCGCGCGCTCTCCTGGCTTTATAGCCAGGTAGCCTCCGCCCCCGGCGGGGCCCGGCCCGGGCTCCCTCCCTCCCCACTTCTATCACCCCCCCCCCGGGGGGGTGGGGATGAGGGGGAGATGCTGCAGGGCTTGGCGCGCCCTCTGCGGGCCGGTGCGGGCGGACCCAGGTGTCCGGGTTTCCCACCCGGGAGCGGTGAGGAAAGGATCCAGCAGGGAAATTAGCCCAGGAGTCCCGGCACCCAGCAGGAGCCCTCTGGTGGCCGCGCGAGGATGGGTCGGGTGGAAAGGATAGGAGTCACCAAACTGCTCAAGATTAGGGGAATTGTAATGAGTCTGAGAAGAGGGACCCTCTCTCCCATCCCCATTTTATGGATGGGGAAACTGAGGCCCGGAAAGCTTGCCCAAGGTCACACCAACAGTCAGCATCACCAGCTTTCCGTCACTCACACGGGGACCAGGGGGTTCCCTTGTGCACTCTCGTCTTGGGCGGGGAGTGTCCCAGAAATGCAGGTCGGAAACATGTCGTTGTACAGAGCCAGCAGTCTGGCAGGCCCCAGAAACGGGAAGCACGCACGCAAACTCAGGGATCCAAGAAGAAAAATAAAGAGGATCTAGGAGGCGAACACTCAGAAACAGGGATGGGAGCTCAGAGACGACGCTTGAATCCCAGTCACTTTTACATCGGATCTCCATGGACTCAGTCTCCAGAATCCTGTCCTGAGCCTTTCCTCTTTTCCCTCCCGGACCTCATCAGCCCCTGAGCCGCCTCCGGAGCTCCGGGACCAGCTGCCTTCCGGACTTCTCTTCCGGGATGTCCTGAAGCTCCCCATAAACATCCCCAGAATGTCTCCATGGAACTCATTCTCTTCCGCCATCACCATTCTCCCTAACTTAGTTTTTGTCAAGATTACTGACGTCTTTCTTGATTCCTTACTCTCGCCCACACCGTGTCCACTCAGCGGTTGTCCTGTCTATTCCAACTATTGCATCTGTCCCCTTCTGTCCACTCACACAGCCACCACCCGAATCCAAGCCCTCCTCATCTCTGCTTTGGGTTACTTAGGAGCTTCCTTGTTGGTGTTCAGGCATCCGCTCTCTCCCCTTTCCCATAGACCCTTCCCGTGGCTGCCAAATGGATAGTCCCAAGGAGCAGAATTGATGGTCACTCCCTTGTTGAAGAAGCTCCAGAGGCCCCTGTTGCCTCTAAGATGAATTAAAACATTTGTTTTTTGAAGCACTCCCCCATCTCCTTCTACACTCTGTGGTCCAGGCAAGCTGGCCTGCATGTGGGATTCCCATCTCACATGAGGAGGTGGTCCTTCTCTTGGCCCAGGCCGGCTGTCCAGATGCATGAGCCACCCGATTCTAATCCATCTTCCCATAGAGTACCCCCTCTAGCATCCCTACTCTCTCACTTATTTTCAAACTCTTTCTGTTCACTAGCTGACTCCCTGCTGCCTAAAACATGTCCAGATTACCCTCATAAAACCCTCACTTGATCATCCCAATAATTATAGTTCCATAGATCTTCCTTTTGTGGCTGATTTTCTTTTTCTTTTTTTTTTAATATATTTATCTGCTTTATTCATTTTTCTCTTTTAAAAATATTCTTTTTAAATTTTTTATAGCTTTTTATTGACAGAACATATGCATGGGTAATTTTTCAACACCATTCTTTGCTTCTGTTCCAACTTTTCCCTTCCTTCCCTCCACCCCCTCCCCTAGATGGCAGGCAGTCTCATACATGTTAAACATGTTAAGGTATATCTTAAATACAATATATATGTGCAGATCCATACAATTTTCTTGTTGCACAAGAAAAATCAGATTTAGAAATGTAAAAATAGCCTGGGAAGAAAAACAAAAATGCAAGTAGACCACACTCATTTCCCAGTGTTTCTTCTCTGGGTGTGGCTGGTTCTGTTCATCACCGATCAATTGGAACTGAATTGGATCCTCTCATTGCCAAAGAAAGCCACTTCCATCACAACTGATCCTCATACAGCATTATTGTTGAAGTGGATAATGATCTCTGGTCTTTCATCTCACTCAGCATCAGTTCATGTAAGTCTCGCCAGTCCTCTCTGTATTCATCCTGCTGGTCATTTCTTACAGAACAATAATATTCCATAACATTCATATACCACAATTTACCCAACCATTCTCCAATTGATGGGCATCCCTTCAATTTCCAGTTTCTAGTTACTACAAACAGGGCTGCCACAAACATTTTGGTACATACAGGTCCCTTTCTCTTCTTTAATATCTCTTTGGGATAGAAGTCCAGTAGTAGCACTGCTGGATCAAAGAATATGCACAGTTTGATATCTTTTTGAGCATAATTCCAGATTGCTCTCCAGAATGGTTGAATCACTTCACAACTCCACCAACAATGCATCAGTATCCCAGTTTTCCCGCATCCCCTCCAGCATTCGTCATTATTTTTTCCTGTCATCTTAGTGGCTAATTTTCTTGAGAAGACCGTCTACATCTAGGGACTCCACCTCCTTTCTTCTCACTCTCTTAACTCTGGACAGTCTGACTTCCAATCTCATCATTGTCACCATCCTCTTCTCATTAATAGTTCTCTTGATAGGGTTCCCTCTCCTGGTTCTCTGTCTGATCACTCCATCTCCTTTACCAGACCCTTTATTCAGGTTATACTAGCTAATGGTGGGTAGCCCTAAGGTTCGTCCTGGGTTCTCTTCTTTTCTGCCCTCTCTGCTATTTCACTTGGTGATAACATCAGCTTCCATGGATTCAATTATCCTAAGCAGAGAATTCTGAGATTTGTTCTTGGCCTCTCTCCAGAACTCATCTCACATCCCAGCTATCTATTGGACCTTTTGAATTCAACAACTTCTCAACATCACAAGCTTAGCAGGTATAAAACAGCTTTCATTTTCCTCCCTCCTCCCACCAAAAATAATCTTCCCTTCTTCTAAACTTCCATGTTACTGTTGAAGTCACCACCATTTTCCATTCACCCAAAACTCATAACTTCATCATCAAACCTTATCATTTCTACCACCATGATATCTCTCCAAGAGTATCACCTCCCAAGGATCAATGGGGCAGGGGGAGGAGGAGTCTGGATAAGTTCCTTCCTTGTCTCTCTACTCATATTCTAGCCACCTTGGTGCAGACCCTCATAACCTTACACCCAGACTATCTCAATAGGTTTCTGGTGGGTCTGACTCAAGTTTCTCCCATTTATTTCAGTCTATCCTCCGTTCAACTGCCAAGGTGACCCCCCAAAGTCCAAGATTGACCACACTACTCTGCTACTCAAAGAATCCCATGGGTCCCAAGGTTGCAATGGTTCCTCCAAGGTCAAATATATAATCCTCAAGCTTTTAAGTTCTTGCTATTTGGCTCCTTCCAACTTTTCTAGGCTTCTTTCACATAATTCTTCCCCATGGACTTTCCACTTCAGCCTGGCCTCCTTTGCCTAGCATAACACTCCTACTATGTATCTTTTCACAGCTGTATCCTCCATGTCCAAAGGATTCTTCTTCCTCACTTCTACCTCCTGGCTTTCCTGGCTTTCCAGTTCAAATTTTACCTTCTACAAAAGACCACTGCAGGTTTGTAACCGCATAACCACCCCTCACTTTAGTGCCTTACATCAGAGGTTATCTCCAATTTATATTCTAGTAGAGGAACCGCAGCTTTCCAGTTTGTGGCCCTGGGCTTTATTTGCCTCAGTTTTCTCATCTAGATAATGAGCTGGAGAAGGAAAAGGGCAAACGGCTCCGGTATCTTTGCCAAGAAAACCCCAGATAGGGTCATGCAGAGTTGAGCATGACTGAGATGACTGAACAACAATAAAAGGAGGGCCACGCTCAGGTTTGCACTTTCTGGTGGATTTAACAGACGTTTCCCCCCTGGTTCCAATCCAACACGAGGAAGCCTGTCTCTGGACATTAATGGCAGAGGGTGGTTACACCTGTGTGTCAAAAACTCGATCGGTTTACTTCAGTCCCCAAAGAACTGATGACTCATAAGGTGCTGAACCGGAATTAAGTACACATACAAAAGGTGACATCCGCCTATACTTTGTTCGCTTTTCCTTCCTGGCAATGAGGGGGACGAGGGTTACTTGGAACTGCCAGGTTGGGGGGGGGGGAGCCTGTCACATCTTCTCACCTAGCAGCCATGTGTCTGTGATCATATGGCACATCAATTTCTTTTGAGTTTATTCATTCTAGACTTTAGATGAATAAATATTCCAAGATGGGACTGCCCGACTCAGCTGGTAAGTTTCAGAACTCCAGAGGTCCCATTGAAGGTCCCATAGGTGACCAAAGGTGGTAGCAGTAACCACCAGGATGGTAGAGGCTGATGACAGAGGAGTTTCACCCCAGATAAAGACTCGCCGAAGGATGATAGCAGCTTCAGGGAATGAGAACCCTTGTAGGGGGAAGGCCAACTTTGGACTCTAGAAAGAGAACAATCTGAAGACCCCAGTGGAAAGCTACACCTAATGGGGAATTCATGAGGACTCACAAATGGAAGCTTCCTCTTCATAGGACTCATAGGACTAGGAGTTGGGAAGTATACCTTGGCCACATGTTCTCTACACATTTGTTTCGCCTTTTATTTTATTTTATTTTTTCCTGAGGCAATTGGGACTAAGTGACTTGCCCAGGGTCACACAGCTAGGAAGGGTTAAGTCAAATTTGAACTCAGATCCTGCTGACTTCAGGGCTGGTGCTCTATCCACTGTGCCACCTAGCTGCCCCTGTCTCACTTTTAATTCAAGTCTAAGCACACTTTCCTCAGAGATTTTATATATGTAAGAGAGAGTATACCTATACTTATAATATAGGGGGAATGTTTCATACTCTTTTTTCCTATACCTTCTTAGTTAATGCCCTTTCCTGAAAAGCTAATGGCATTTGAGTTTACTGATAACTGGGAGCATATTGGTGGGGCTCAGAGGCTATAATAGCAGGAACTCTCGATTTTTCAGAATTATCCCTAAATCCCTGAAGGAAATAGTAGTCATTTCCCTCTGGGGCCTCAATCTGCTGCTAGCAGTGGAAGCTGGAAAAGCAGCTCAAGTATGAGTGCTATATTAAGTGAATATAAGCTATATTCTAAGTGAATGCAAAATAATTAGAGCACTTGGGGTAGGGATCAAAGGAAGCTTCATATAGAAGGTTACACTTGAAGTGAGCATTGCAGGAAATTGAAGGAAATCCCTGTTCTAAGACAGAGAAATAAGGATGGCATACATTTCTGGCACAAGGGACAGGACATGAAATGCCCTTGACAGATGTATTGTGTTGGTGAAATCAACGCAGCAAGACAACTGATTAAATGTGAGCAGTAAGAAAGAGCTGGGAATTGGAGATTAACTATGTCTGAATCTGAGGATTTAAGGACAGGAGTAGGGAACTATACTCTCCACTCACATAGCCTCTATCTTAATTCAGACTTTTGGTATCCCTTGCATGGATTATTGTGAGCTCCTAATTACCTCCCCCATCTCTAAATTTTCTTTCTGTCGCTCATCCTCCATACAGACGCCAAATGAATATTATTAAAACATAGATTTGACCATATAATTCCCATTCAGAAATCATCGATGCATCTGTTTCTTCTGGGGAAAACTCCTCAGTCTGACATTTATAGTCTTCCAAAATCTGGCTCCCATCTTCCTTTGCTGTATTATTTCATATTCTTCTTCATTCATTTTCCTTTCCAGTCAACGTTTCCCATATACAAGTTATGTTTTATTGAAGATATAATTTTTCCACGGAAGACTATTTAGCTACACGACAGAAATTTATTATGTTGTTATATCATTATCATCGTCTTTCATGTTATTCTGATTTCTTCTTTGACCAACTCATTATTTAGGATTTCATTATCATGTCTCCAATTAATTCTGTCTTATGTTCATGATCCCCAAACTGATAATTATTTTGTATTGTTTTATGATCTATAAAGGATGTTTACTATTTCCACTTTTTTACATTTATTTACACTATTTCTCTTCCTTAATACAATCAATTTTTATACAAATTTCTTGTGGTAATGAGAAATGTGTATATTCTTTCAGAAGATGCCATGGGTTTTAGTTTTTAATTTTTGTTTGAAATTTAATACTATATTTTTCTTTTGTCTTAGATGTCATAAATCTAAATATGAGAGATAGTAAAAGTCTTTTATTATTACTGTTACTGTATTACTACCTCCTGCATTACTTTGAGTAATAATTTTCCTTTGCAAAGTTAGATGCTATGCAATTTGTTACATATCAGCTTAAAATTGATGTTGGTTTGTGTCTGTATTGTGGTTTTTAACTTTTTGCTTTATCTGAGGACATGATTATAACTCCTTTTTGGATTCACTGATTCATACTAAACTTGGTTGCGGTCTTTAATTTTTATTTTGCACATGTCTTTGCTTTAGATGTTTCTTATGAGCAACAGATAGTCAGATTCTCTTTTCTTATCCATTCTGTTACTCTTTCCTTTTATTAGATTGTTTAATCCATCTACATTTCAAGTTATAACAGATTTCTATTTTCTTCCATTTGTGTCTCGTGTTGCTTTTTTCTGAATTTTCTGAATTAGAATTTATTTTTTGTTCCATATGTCATTTTTCCATCTTCCATACTTTTGCATAAGCTGTCCTTGATGGCTGGAGTGCATTGTTTTTCCATCTCCCTCTTAGAATACCATGCTTTCTTCAAGGCACAATTCCGGTGTTACCTCCTATAGAAGGTGCTTCCTGATCTTCTAGTTATCAACATTCTCTTTCTCTTAAAATTACTTTGTGTCAGGATGATTTCAGAAAGGCCTAGAGAGACTTACAGGAACTGATACTGAGTGAAATAAGCAGGACCAGGAGATCATCATATACTTCAACAACAATACTGTATTCTGATGGAAGTGGCCCTCTTCAACAATGAGATGAACCAAATCAGTTCCAATGGAGCAGTAATGAACCGAACCAGCTATACCCAGGGAAAGAATTCTGGGAGATGACTATGAACACTACATAGAATTCCCAATCCCTCTATTTTTGTCCACCTGTATTTTTGATTTCCTTCACAGGCTAATTGTACATTATTTCAGAGTCCGAATCTTCTTGTGCAGCAAAATAACCGTTTGGACATGTATACACCTATTATATTTAACTTATACTTTAATATATTTAACATGTATTGGTCAACCTACCATCTGGGGGAGGAGGTGGGGGGAAGGAGGGGAAAAATTAGAAAAGGTTTGGCAGTTGTCAATGCTGAAAAATTACCCATGCATATAACTTCTAAATAAAAAGCTATAATAATAAAAAAAGAAATTACTTTGTGTCATTTACTTATTTATGTGCATATCATTCCCTATTCCCCCAAGTAGAACACAAATTACTTGAGAGAACTGTTTTTGTCACTGTACCTTTGGTGCTTAGCACAGTAGGTGCTGACATAGTAGGCGCTTAATAAACGTTAGAAAACTGGGGAATGTACTCACGGGCAGAGACAAAGAAATCAGGAGACAGATATGTGACATGATAGATGGATATATGGGCCCACAGATATGTGCTCAGACACAGAAATAGAAATTCAGAGACAGGAAGGAATCCTCAGGCACAGGGATAGAAACAGGGGTTCTAAAACAAAAGAAACTTAGTGATAGAGGTGGAATCTTAGATATATGGGGATGGGGATTCAGAGATGAGGACGGGGTTTCAGGAACGTGGGCTCAGTGCCAGAAATTGGGAATCTGCCATAAGAGAGTGAGGGAAGTTGAGAGATGGGGGCTGGGACTCAGGACCAAGAATAAATGATCACAGACAGTGATAAAAACTCAGAACTGAAATAGGTATCCGAATGAGGGATCAGAAATGGGAATGGCATTCAAAAAGAGAATCAGACTCAGAAACTCAAAGGACTTTTGTGATTGGTCTCTGCTTCTGATCTCTTTCATCGTGGTAAAATCCTAAAACATAGATTTGCCTAGGCTACTCCCCTATTCAAGAATCTTCAATGGCTCCTTTTTTTTTTTTTTTTTTTTTTTTTGCTTGACTTGCCCAGGGAAGTTTGACAGCTAGGAAGCATTTAAGTGTCTGAGACCCAATTTGAACTTAGGTCCTCCTGACTTTAGGGCTGGTGCTGTATCCACTGAGCCACCTGGCTGCCCCGGCTCCTTCTTAGTTCTAACAAAACACCAACTCTTCATGTCAGCACAGTCGCAGTCTAACGGCAGCCTACCTTTGCAGCTGCTTGTCCACACTTCTCTACTCCTCATCCTCCATTCTAGTTAAGACTGGCCTAACTACCCCCCTCTCACTTCTGGGATCTTTGCTCACAGCATACCATGCCTGGAATAGACTCCTTTACTTCACATAAATGCTTTACTAAGCTGTGTAACTCTAGGCAAGTCCCTTCCCCTCTGACTGCCTCATTCCCTTCACCTGTAAAATGGGAGTAATAACAGCACTTACTTCCCAGGATTGTTGGATCAAATGAGATAATTAGAAAAGTACTTAGCACAGTGTCTGGCATACAGTAGTTGCTTAATAAATGCCTATTCCCTTCCCCTTTCGCCTTCAAGTTTTAGCTCAGAGGTGGCTTCCTACCAAGGCTTTTCTTGGCCCTGCCTTCCCCAAAGTTAGCCCTTTCTCCATCATCAAAGTAGTTGAGGGGTCTTAACCAGTGATTTCTGCTAGGTAGAGAAGTCCTGATTTGGGAAAGCCTTTCCCTGATGCATAATGGCAACTTGGCTGTAGCTTGAATCTTGACACTTATAAAGGTCAATCATCCAGCCAGGAAGTGTGGTACCCAGATCATGTACAGTAGTGTGTGATTCTGGCCAAGTCACTTCACTCTGCCTCAGTTTCCTCATCTGTAAAATGAACTGGGGAAGGAAATGGCAAACCACTCCAGCATGTCTGTCAAGAAAACCCCAAATGAGGTCAGGGACAACAGCAGTATAAAGTTTGAGCTGTCATTTTTTTTCATACGTGGGGTGTTCAGAGGACTAGGACCTACGGGGTGAGGGTTCCCGAGTCCTTTTCAGGGCAGCTCGTTCACCTTTGATGTCCACCTGACACCCGGCTCTCCTGTGACTCCTTGACAGTGACTGAGGGTGACCAAGGGACTGGTGAGCCGGGGACTGAAGGGAGCCAAGTGTGTGAAGACTCTTCCAAGAGGAATAGGCGGATGAGAACAATTTGTTCCAACGGCCACTTGGAGCTTGGTCAGACGTGGAAGGCGCCAGGATCATCCTCCGCCACTGCCACTGGCTTTTATTCTCTGGTGACTTGGAGAGAGAGTCGAGCTGAGGACTTTGTACAGCTCCATCTCACTTCAATCCAATGGACAGCCAAGCCAGGCCATGGCCAGGGATGGGGGCTGTCCAACGATAACAGAGAGAGACCTGCACAGACACACCCCGTTTACTTATATTGGTAGCTTGGAGCATGCCCAGGGGATGGGATATTTGGCCTGGAATCAAGCCTGGAGTTTGAATCCAGCCACAGAGACTCAGGAGGACCCTGAGCAAAACAGGACCTGTCTGCCTCAGTTTCTTCAACTGGAAAATCAGAATGACAGCGCTTGTGCCTCATGGTGAGGGTCTGATATTTGTAAAGGACTTGGCACACAGTGGGCACTTACTGAGTGCTTCCTCCTTTCTCCCGGCCCCCTTCCGAGCAGCAGGGAAGAGTTGTGGGCTTTAGTGAACCACCTGGGGTTCAAATCCTGTCTCTCTCGGGCCTCCCCTTCCGCTCCACAAAGTGAGGGCCCTGCCTCTCTGGGCTGTCTGTGCCCCCCACCCCCACCCCCAGCCTGGCACGTGCTCACCAGAATGAATCGAACGGGAATGACCTCTATGGGGGGAGGGTTCCGAAGAAAGGTGTGTGGAAGTCAATCGACAAACATTTCAGATTTTCTCCTAAAGGAAGATCCTCATTTTTCCCTGCACTCGAGCACAAAAGCCATCACAAATAGGTGGTCTGGCAAAACAAATCCCCCACTCGTGAGTTCCCTGTGTCCGCCCCGTGCTCCAAAGGGAATGTGAGGTCCAGCAGCATTAATTAAGCGCCTGCTGTAGGCCTGCGGATTCATAGGACCGGGAGGACCCAGGAACGCTGGCCCGCGGGCCGCGGTCCCAAGCTAGGATTCTGGGGGCGGCCTGCACAAAAACTCGGGAGGGGCCGGCTGCCCAGGACCCCGGCGCAAGGGGGCGGCTGGGCCGGCATAACACAGACTGTGGAGAATGAGCTAGGGAGGATTGCGGGGAGGGGACTCGTGCCTATGGGGAGCCCTCCGGGACTGTGGAGGGGGAGGGCCGTAGCGGAAGGAGCCCTGCCTTCACTCGCGGCCCAGGGCCCGGGAGGCCGCGGCGCTCTCCCGACTCTCCTCGCAGCCGCCACGAGGAGGCCAGAAGCGCCACCCCTCGGATCTCTTCCGCCCCACCGCCCTCCTTCCGGAGAACCCATGTTGCAGGAAGAACTCCATTTCCCACAATTCTCCGAGAGCCCTTCGGCAATCCGCGAAGCAATGACTAAGTATTCGTAGTCTCTTTCCGGCCTTGGAGCGTCGGGAGCGAGTATCCCTGGGCGAAAAGGCTTCAGAAGACTACATTTCCCGGCGTCCCCAGTCTTCTTTCTGCCTCCGTTTCCTCCTTGGGGGCACGCACCCTTCCGAAAACTCCATTTCCCGGTGGGCCTCGCGGGGCGGCGCTTGCGCAGAAGGGGCATCGGCAGTCGGCCCGAAGATGGCGGCGGCTGTGAGGAGGAGGCGCTGCCGAGGGCGGCGTGAGGGGGAAGGAGGAAGAGAGAGGGGAAAGAGGACAGGGGGCGAAGAGGGAGAATAGAAGAGAATGGGAGGAGGGCGGCCGCCGCAAGACTTGTACCCCCAGGGGAGAGGAAACCATGACGGGGTGGGGGTGGGAGGCGCAGAACCTTATGGAGGACGAATTCATTGGGAAGAGGGGAGCAGTAGGCGAGACCATCACGCGTGGGGGGGAAGGAGACACTGAGTTAGGGAGGGTGCAAATGTGTGCGTGGGACCCGAGGATAGAACCTTGGGCTGGTAGAGACCATTAAAAGAGGGGCCCGATGGGAGACACCATCATGGGAGGGGGGAGGGGGAGGAGGACTGTTGAGTGGACGCTGGAGGAGGGCATGTGTGAGACCCCGGTCCTCGTGCCCGGGGAGGAATGAGTGACTGAGCAGAGGACCTAGAGGAATGGAAACCCGGAGAGGACTGACCTCGGGGAGGAGGGGAGAATCCAGGGAGGTGAAACCACTGGAAAGAACGGGGGGGGGGGGGGGGGGAATAGAGCCATTGGAGAGACTGGGGGGAGGGGGAGAAAACCTAGAAGGTAGAGACCATTGGGAGACGGGAGGAGGGGGAAGAGACCTTTGGGAAAGCTGCAGGGGGGGGAGATGAACCTGGGAGGCAGAAACTATTGGGGAGACTGGGGGAAGGGGAAGAGAACCCTGGGGAGGTAGAGACCATTGGGAGACTGGGGTGGGGGAAAGGACCTGGGTGGGAGAGACCATTGGGAAGAATGAGGGGGAAGAGAACTCTGGGAGATAAGAGACCATTGAGAAGAATGGGGGTGGGGGAAGGAAGAGAACCCTGGGGTGATGGCGGCCACTGGAAAGGGCAGGGGGAGAACCTTGATGTAGTAGAGATCTTTGGGAGAATGGGGGGAGAGAACCAAGAATCCTGAGGAGGTAGAGACCAGTGGAGAGAGTGGGGAAGGAAGAGAAGCCTGGGTGGTAGAGACCATTGGGAGGAGGGGGTAGTGGGAGAGACAAACCCGGGGGTGGTAGAAACCATTAGGGTAGGGGGGGTCTGACACTAGAGAGGAAGAGACTATTAAGATGAGAATGGAGGGGAGGTAGAGACTTGGGGTGGGGACAACCTTAGAGTAGTACAGATCATTAGGAAAAGAACTTTGGGGAGAGCTGCTGAGAGGCAGTGAGTGGGGATAGCTTTGGGTGGCAAATGTCCTTGGAGGAGGGCCTGAGGAGGGTAATGGAGAGCACCTCCAGAGGCTGTCCTAGAGCACAATGGGGAAGGATCTTGGGGGATAACCTTGGGTGGAAGAGAACCTGAGAGCAGGGAAAGAAATGGTCTGATGGGATGGGAGGGGGGAAACTCCACTCCTGGGAGAGTTGATCGGTGGGGAGGACCAGAGGTTTCTGATTGTGCTAACCCCTAGGTGCTGTGGCACGGGGCTAATCACTAATCTCCCCCAGCCTCACTTTATTCTGAATGGGGATCCTGGTACCTGAGGATCCCATGGGATAACTTTTGTAAAACGCTTTGCCAGGGCTTTAGATGTCAGCTGTTAACTAGGGGGGAGGCAGGAGCAGGGGCTGAGATGGACAGTGAGGAAGGTTTCTGGGTGGGCACTAAGAAGTATTCTCTGGGTGAGGGGGGCTGCTAGCAGAGATGAGGGGGAGGGGATGGATTAGAGTCATCGGTTACTATGTGCTCAATGCTGAAGGTGACCCAAAAATGACTTAGACCCCTCCTGAAGGCAGCTTAGGGTCATCAGTGTCTAAGAGGGAGTGTTGGGTGTTCAGATGAGGGGGACAGCTCTTGAATGTTCTCTGTAAACCCTTAAAGTATTCCATAAATGAGAGCTGCTGTTACCATTCTCAGGGGCCTTCCATCTCTGTAACCCTAACTTCGAAGGTTTCTTCCAGTTTTGTTGCCCAGGGCAACTAGGGGAGGCTGGACCTGGGCCAGCAAATAGATGAGCAGACGTGCTCTTCCAGCTGTCCACTGTCCCCTAGCTGGGGAGAAGGGGACAAATCAGATCATCAATTGTGTCTCAAAGTCCCGACTTGAGCACAGACCTTTATTTTTGAGCTCCAAATCCCAAGGGACCAAGAGAATCTCCCAGAAGCCTAAAGTAGAGTTTAGGCTGTCCCAAACTCCTTTGAGCTCACAGAGGGAGGAGATCTCCAGGCCCTAGGCAGGCAGGCCATTATGGAGACTTCAGTAAGAACATGGCTTCCTAGACTCATGTCATCATAGAAGTTACCTGGCATAGAGTAGGGGGAAATGGCCTGGATTTGGGGTCAGAGTACAGGATGCACAGGCAGCGGGGCCCAGTGTCAGGCAAATCTGAGTTCAAATCTAGGCTCAGACACTAGCTGGGTGACCCTGGGCAAGCTTTAACTTCTGTTTGCCTCAGTTTCCTCATCTGTAAAGTAGGGATGGTAAAGGCATCTCTTCATAGAGGCCAAATGAGGTGGTTTATGTAACACAGTATGGGCTATATAAATGCTTATTCCTGTTCCACCCCACACCCCTGCCCCAGACCTCCCTCAACTCTCCCAAGATGTTATCTCACCCCTCCAGCCACGGGCAGCTTACCACCTCCCAAGGCAGGACACAAGCAGGGTCCAAATCCTGCATCTGAGGTGCACTCGAGTCAAATCCCTTAATGTCTCAGTGCCATTGGCGCCTTGGGCAGCCATTGTTGGGGATGTTCTCCCCATGGGGCAGGGGGGTTCCTTGTGTCAGACCATGGCCCGACACTTTTCATCCTCAGGCTGAGCTCCATTCGGCCTCTGCAGTTCTGAGCTGGTGCTCCCTGGCAGGCCTTTGCAGGACGGGCTCAGAAACAGGAGGGAGGCCAGCAGGGCCTCCCCAAGCCAGGCTGGTAGTCTCAGGAGTGCCCTGCAGGCAGCCTCCTTCATTCAGGCAAAGAACAACTGTCTCCTCTGTGTAGTTGTAATCGGTCTCATTGGGATGAGATCATGGGGTCAGGGACCTGGAGACCCTGTTTTAAAGGGGAGACATCAGTTTCAAGGTGATAGAAGTGGAAAGCAGGATGTGTACCCAGGACCTCTGACTAAACCTCAGGCTTCATGCTGGAGATGCAGGATGTTGGAAAGGGGCCGATGTAAATAGCAATTACAGCTAGCTTCCAGACAGGCTATTCCACACCCTTCCATTTTAAAGATGGAGAAACTGAGGCCCACAGTGGGGAAAGGAGCACCAGCATCTTAAATATCTGAGCCTAGATTTGAATCCAGGGAGTTCCCTTCTGGTTTGGTCAGCCACTGTGTGTGCGACCTTTCCCCCTGAAATGAGCAGCAATTCCTCCCTCTCCTTGAAGGCAGCATGGCCTATTGGAGGGGGGGAAGGGGCATCAAGAAGACTAGCATTTGAGAGGTATCAGATACTCCCTGGCTTTGGGGCCTCAGGTCAATCAGTCCCCCCAGTTCTCAGTCTGCTTTTGGAGTAGGAGATGCCTTCTTAATCTAGGGTCAGGAAAACCCCTGAGCAGTTCACTTACCTTGTGCCTCAGTTTCCTTATGTGCAAAGTGTGATGATGGCTGTGGTGAGGTCATCTCTGTAGGGGGAAAGGGGCCCCTTGGATGGTTGTCACCATCTCTCTGGGCCCGGAGAAAGGGCACTTCCTCTCAGGCTGTTCTCTCTCCTTCTCCCAAGGGCTGGGACTGAGTAGAAGCAGGCAGAGTCTAGGGAACTGGGGGCAGGGCAGAGGGAGAGACTTCCCGAATTCCCAGAGCCCTCTGCCCTTCCTCCCTTCAGGGCGAGGATCTGACTGGAGCCATGGCCAGTGGGAGTGGGAGTGGGGACAGCGTCACCCGCAGGAGCGTAGCCTCCCAGTTCTTCACTCAGGAGGAGGGCAGCGGCGTGGATGGCATGACTACCTCAGAGAGGGTGAGGTCCCAGGCTGCCCAGGAGGCCTGGGGTTGGGGGGAGGGCGGCAGTATGGCCCAGCTCCTTGGGTCTTTGGGGAGGCGTTTAAGCTAGAAAGAGGAGCATGGGTGGGCATGGGCCCAGCACTGGCATTCCTAGCTCTTCTTTTGTTGCTTGGCAGGTGGTAGACCTTCTGAACCAGGCGGCTCTGATTGCAAATGACTCAAAGATCACAGTGCTCAAACAGGTGAAAGCGGGAATGGGCCGGGGGAGGGCCTGGGAAGTGCAGGGGCAGCTCTGCCTCGAACTAGGGCTCTGGGGGCTGGAGCAGATTGGAGGTGTGAAAGGGGAGCTCCAGGGGCTTCTGGTCCAACCAGTAGGCAGAAGGACCCCAAGGATTACCGCCTTTTGGTGTGGTATGGAAGGCCAGCCTCCTGGCTCAGAGGCCTCCAGTGGGAGGAGGCCCAGCCTTCCGGAGCAGCCTGCTGCCCTGTAGCGCTCATCCTCAGTCTGCCCCTTCACAGCTTTCCCTGCCCCTGGTTCTGCCCTCCAGGGCCAAAAGTCAGATTCTCCACAACAGTTTTCACATGCTAACCACTGGAGTGGATTGGGGGGGAGGAGGGGGGAGGCGGGCGGAGGGGGGGGGGCTTTGTGCCTGTTTCCTTATTTGTAAGGTGAGTGAGTAGAGTAGATGATCACCACTGTCTCCCAGTTTTGCCGTTCTGTGTTCAGGAGGTGCACTGTAGGATCCTGCCGGGCTAAGCATGATTTTGCCCCTTGACCCTGTTTTCTCTTCCCCCCCATTCCCTTCTCCATATAGGTCCAGGAGCTGATCATAAATAAGGACCCAACCTTGTTGGATAACTTTCTGGATGTGAGTTAATTCAGCCTGGGGCAACTTGGGAGGGGCCTGAGTGAGCCTGGGCTTGCCAAGGGGGGCTGGGCCTGGCCTGATCAAGGGGATTGAGCTGATTCTGTCCTGGCTGGGCTAAGGGGCCTGAGCTAGGCTTAGTCTGGCCAAGGGGGCTGAGCTGGGCCTAGTCTGGCCAAGGAGGGCTAAGTTGGGCCTAGTTTGGCCAAGGAGACTGAGCTGATCCTGGCCTGGCTGGGCCAAGGAGGCTGAGCTGGGCCTACTCTGGCCGAGGAGACTGAGCTGAGCCTGGCCTGGCTGGGCCAAGGGGGCTGAGCTGTGCTTAGTCTGGCCAAGGGGGCTGAGGTGGGCCTAGTCTGGCCAAGGAGGGCTGATCTGGGCCTAGTTTGGCCAAGGAAGGCTGAGCTAGGCCTGGTTTGGCCAAGGAGACTGAGCTGATCCTGGCCTGGCCGGGCCAAGGAGGCTGAGCTGAACGTGGCCTGGCCGGGTCAAGGAGGCTGAGCTGAACCTGGCCTAGTCAGACCAAGGAGACTGAGCTGGGCCTAGTCTGGCCAAGGGGGCTGAGCTGGACCTACTTTGGCCAAGGGGACTGAGCTGGGCCTAGTCTGGCCAAGGGGGCTGAGCTGGACCTACTTTGGCCAAGGGGACTGAGCTGGGCCTGGCCAAGGAGCCTGGCCTAATCAGGTCAAGGAACCTGAGCTGGGCCTGGCCTAGCCAAGAGAGCCTGGTCAGGGGGGTTTGAGTGGGGCCTGCTTGTCTCCAACCCTCCTGCCCTTCTTTCACTGGCAGGAGATCATCGCCTTCCAGGCAGACAAATCGATCGAGGTGCGCAAGTTTGTCATCGGCTTCATCGAGGAGGCCTGGTATGGCTGGCAGATGCAGAGGGGCCCCGTGGACTCAGGGCCCTCTCCCGCTCCTGACCACTGGGCTCCCCACCCCACCCCAGTCACTCTGTCAGGCCCCAATTATCCCCTCCTCCCAGCTTCGGGCGAGCCCCTCTCTATCCCCGGTCCCTGATCAGATTTGCCTTGCAGCAAACGGGACATCGAGTTGTTGCTGAAGCTGATTGCAAACCTGAACATGCTGCTGCGGGATGAGAGTGTGAACGTGGTGAAGAAGGCCATCCTGACCATGACTCAGCTCTACAAGGTCGCCCTGCAGGTGAGGCCTCCTTCTCTGGCCGGCTGTGTCCTCTGTACGCCTAGAATGGAAGCTCCTCGAGGGCAGGGCCCGTTGTTGTTCCTTTGTATTCCCAGCCCTTGGCGCAGAGTAAGTGCTTAATAAATGCTTGTTGACCGATTCCTGGGCTAAGTGAGTCTTGGTTGAGGCACTGTGGAGTTGTAGGACCCGAATTCAAATCCCGGCTTTGCCATCCACAGCCTGTGGGGTCTGTGGAGAGTGTCTTCACCTCCAGCCTCGTTAGGGCTGAGGGTGGAGCGGGCTACTCTTCACTAGCACCTACTACTGATAGGGCGCTGAAGGCCCGGAAGGCTTGGCAATGAGAGAGGGCGTGCTCCAAGTCTGGAGATGGACCCAAAGGAGCAGCGGGAGGGGGGTGTAAGAGGCCCGGCGAGCAAACGGGGCAGGCTGGAGTGGCCGCTAAAGCACCCGAGCAGAGACAGCAACGAGGGTCAGAGAGAAGACTGCACCAGACTGGACTGGAAGGGCCAAGGTGGGGACTGAGCAGGAGCCAGAGCTGAGAAGACGCCCGTGAAAGGCGGCTCTGGCTGAGTCCTGGCTCTACCCCCACTTAGGGAACCTGGGCTAGAAGCTCCCCTCCATAAGACATCAGACTACACTCTCTCCAAGGACCCTTCTAGGGTTCTTGGGCGTGCGGCACATTTATTAAGGACAAGGGTCAGCACTAGCTGTGGGGATGGCGTATCTGGGCAATGATGGGGTCCTCCAGCAGCTCAGATCATGGTAAGAGTGGAAGTGGGGAAGGGGCTGCATCCCCTCAGAATATGAAGGCCAGGCCACCTGAGCAGGGGCAGGACACTGACCCAAGGTCGGATTTGACTGAACATCCAAGTGTGAAGGGAGAAAATGGGAAAAGAGGTTTTTAGGATATTTTGGGGCCATGATGTTGAGGGACAAGCTAAAGACGCTAGGGAACGCATTGAGGAGGAGTGACCACGTGGGAGCCTTGGGTGCCAAGCCAGGCTGACCCTCAGTCTCTCCCCCCCAACACTGGCCCAGTGGATGGTGAAATCCAAGATCATCAGTGAGCTGCAGGAAGCCTGCTGGGACATGATGTCAGCCATGGCGACCGAAATCATCCTCTTGCTGGACTCGGATAATGACGGGATCCGCACCCATGCCATCAAATTTGTGGAAGGCCTCATCGTCACTCTGTCCCCCCGAATGGCTGACTCAGAGGTGCCTCGACGGCAGAAACACGACATCAGCCTGGACCGCATCCCCCGGGACCACCCCTACATCAACTACAGTGAGGGGCAGCCCTGGGGGAGGGGGAGCTGGCTCAGTCGCTGGGGAACACGTCCTTCCCCCTCCAGGGCCTCCTTTCCCTAACGAGGTCTTCCTTCCCCGCTAACGGTCCCCTTTGATCCCTTAGTGGAGGTGTCCATCCTCACGGTGTCTCAGACAGATAGAATTACTTCCAGATATGTCTTAAAGGGTCATAGCCCATGAGCAGGATGCAGAGTAGCAGGCCTGTCACCTTCCTCGGGGTTTCCAAATGTGCCCCAAGATTGCACTGACTCAGCCTGAAAACAAGCAGGGTCAGGGGACTGATCCACTCTGGAAGGGAAGAAGGCCTTTCAGGGCTGCCCAAGTATCATTTCCTGGGCTCCCGGGAGGTCAGGGGTGGAGATCTGGACTGATCCCCCTCCTCCTCCGTCAGATTTGCTCTGGGAGGAGGGCAAGGCAGCCCTCGAGCAGCTGCTGAAGTTCATGGTCCACCCAGCGATCTCCTCCATCAACCTGACCACGGCCCTGGGCTCCCTGGCCAACATCGCCCGGCAGCGGCCCATGTTCATGTCCGAGGTGATCCAGGCCTACGAGACCTTGCACGGTGAGTAAGCCGTCGTTCTGTGCCCGCCTCGGCCGCGACACCCATTCGCCCTCGTCACACCTGATTACCAACTAGTCTCACTGGAGCGTGAGGGGCCCCTGGGAGAGGCTGAGCTTTAGAGGGGACTCGTGGCCTAGGAGAGCAGGTGAGAGTTAGGGGCCTTTCTCTGGAGGAGCCGGGGGGAGCTTTCGAGAGTCCATAGAAAGATAAGGGGCAAAGGGCAAAGCATTTGAGCTGGAGAGAGCAGGAAAAAGCATGGAGGGCGCGAAAGTTGGGGTCGTGCGAGGGGACCGACTGGCGCCTGGCCCCCCAAGCAGAGAACCAGAGTCACGCCTGGTCACCAGGCAAGCTGGGCCCTGGTGGGGAAAGGTGCTTGGTGAGGGGAGAGCTCGAGGCGGGCAGAGCAGCGGGCTAGTTCGGGGGGGCATCGTACAGGAGAGATGGAACTAACAGCACGCGGTGGGCCAGACAGGGGAAGAGGGTAAGGTTCAGTCAGGCATCATGGGAACCAGGGACTGGGAAGGGAGACGCGTTTGGGAGGAAGATGGAAGGCTTGGTGACTAGGAGATGAAGGAATGTCCAGGAAGAGGGGAGAAGGAGAGATGCTTGCAAGGGGCCGGGCCTGCCTTGAGACCCCACGGGGCCAGTGGCAGGGACCAAGATGTCAAAGGGCTGCTCGAAGACCGCCTTCCCTCCCTCCGGCCTCCCACTCCTTTCTCTGGCTTTCTGGCTGTGTAAGAGAGAGAGATAAAGGGGCGGCAGGACAGGAACACTGCTGGCCTTCTTCCCCAGCCCCATCCCAGGGATTTGGGGGCACAAGAGGCTCACGGGCACATCTACTTCCAAGGCACATGAAAAAAAAGGGGGCGTAACGGTGCCATGGGATACTGTGGTGGGAGTCAGGGTGGGCTAGGTCCAGATGGGAGGATTGGGGTGGCCCATGACCCCCTGCGGGTCTCATCCCTCCTGCAGCCAACCTGCCACCGACCCTGGCCAAGTCCCAGGTGAGCAGCGTGCGGAAAAACCTGAAGTTACACCTGCTCAGTGTCCTCAAGCACCCAGCGTCCTGTGAGTTCCAGGCCCAGATTACCACGCTCCTGGTGGACCTGGGCACCCCCCAGGCTGAGATCGCCAGAAACATGCCCACGGGGAAGGAACCTCGCAGACGGCAGAGAGACGACCCGGACTCGGCCCTTAAGAAGATGAAGCTAGGTAAGCCCGGGGGGGGACCTCTCCCACACTCTGGGACCCTCCTAATGGAGCTCTGTTGGTCCCTGGGGGCCCTGTCATTTCTAAGGAAAGTAGGCTTTCTCCAAGGCCTGGGTCAGCTACTTCCTGCCAGCTCCCCACCTGTCCTGGGCGGGCTCCTCCCAGTATGCCGATGGCCTGGGGGATCCTGGGGCACTCCGTCGAGCCTCAGTCCTGTGCCCAGGGCACTGATAACCTGAGCAGTGTCCCAGAGGAGAGCTGCGGGGCTGGGGCAGAGCCCCGAGGCCATCCCGGGGGAGAGCTGGCCGAAGGAACCGAGAGCCGAGGGCGGGGATGTTAGACGTTGGGCAGAGTGGGAAGCGAAGGGGATCGGAAGCTGAAAAGAGGCGTGATTGGGTGGGACGGGAGGAATCGCTTCCTACCCTGAGTGAACAGCACGGGGACTCCCTGGGAAGCCAGGGCCCTCTGAAGGCGGGGGCTGGTAGGAGGCTCAGGGGCTGGGGAGGGCCCCGTGGCAGCGGCCAGGACACCGGCCTCTCCGCCTCTTACCTTGTGGCCCGGCTCCAGCCCCATTACTCTCAGAGTGAGGTCAGGTGCCTGAGAGCAGTCCCCAGGAGCCCCTTCATAAGCCTGGAGAGAAGAGCAGGCGATAATGGGGTTAGCAACAGGGAGACGTGGCGCCTGTGAGCCCTGCCCCATCCCTGGGGACCGTTGGGTGCCGGGCTGGCCCTCGCCTTCACTACAGGGGCTGCTCCCAGGGGCCCTGAGCCTCGTCGGGCAGAGAAAGGCCCCGGCCTGGGACGGTCCCGGGCAGGGGGCGGGGGGGGGGGGGGGGGGGGGGGCGCCACCTTCCTGCCTCCCACGGTTCTGTCTACCTCACGGGCCTATTGTGAGGAAACCATTCTGGGGCCCTCCAAGTGCCCGAGGCATGCGGCTTCTTGTGTCCCCCTTCCCCTGCAGAGCCCACGCTCGGTGAGGATGATGAAGACAAAGACATGGAGCCCGGCCCCTCGGGGACCTCGAAAGCCTCAGCCCAGAGCGCGGCCCAGTCGGACACTGACATCACGGCGGAATTCCTGCAGCCTTTGCTGACGCCCGACAACGTGGCCAACTTGGTGCGCGGCCGGGCGAGGGGGGCCGAGGGAGGGGGCCGAGGCTGCCCTGATCGGCAGGAAGTTGGGCCTCCACAGCCGGAGAGCCTCAGGGCCCTGGCAGAGGAGGCGGGTCTCTCCGGGGCCTCCCCCCATTCTGTCCAGGTAGCTGCCGGCCAGGTCTCCTGGGGCCACAGGTGCCCAGAGCGGAGCCCCCTTTACCACACGCGTGCCCGGGAGGCGGGGCCCTTGGGTCAGAGCGCGTTCTGGCCCCGCCTCTGTGAGCTCACGCAGGTCCTCGCCTTCTCAGGGACCGTTCTCCCTGCGTCCTTCATAGAGTCCCAGGCTGGGGTGGCTGGCCGGGGACCCCTCGAAGAGGCTGCGCCTTGTCCCGGGCGGGTCCCCAGGAGGAGCAGGGCCCCCTGTGACCCCAGCCCTTTTCGCCCTCCCAGTCGTCAGGGCCCCCACCAGGCAGGCTCGTCCCCCGCCTTTTGTTCTCTGGGCAGACGGGAGCCTTCTTCCCGACTCGGTCCCGACCACACGACCTTGGACGAGCCCCTTTCCTTTCTTCCTCTGACACGGGGCGGTCGTGCTTCCCCACCCTGGCTCCGGCTCCCTGGGAGCGCGGTGGCAACGCGCTTGTGATCGTGGACACCCACTCACGGAATGGCGGTTGCTAGGAGCCCGGGCCCTGACCCACTCTGTCCTGCAGGTGCTCATCAGCATGGTGTACCTCCCGGAGGCCATGCCAGCCTCCTTCCAGGCCATCTACACGCCGGTGGAGTCGGCAGGCACGGACGCCCAGATCAAGCACCTGGCCCGCCTCATGGCCACCCAGATGACCGCGGCCGGCCTGGGGCCAGGTGGGCCTGTGGGGGTGAGGGTGGGGGGCGCCGGGGGGAGAGGCCCGTCCGAGGCGCTCCCAGGCTGGCACTTGGCAGGGTCAGAGGGGACCAGAAGCCCCTCGGGGGGCTGTGGTAGAGAAGACTCAGGTCCAAGGGTCCCAAGGGAGGAGGAGCCTCGTCGGTCCCTCTGAGTCCTGGGCTCAGAGCTGGACCCTGAGCTCTCGGGGGAGGGCTGAGAGGCAGGTTTTGGGCAGGGGAGAGCAGGAGCCCCCGTAGAAGGAGCAGCCCGAGGTAGAAGGAGGCACAGGGGTGGGATTTCAGCTGAGAGGTGACGCCCCAGCAGGGTGCCCCGCCAGGAGGGAATTGGGATCCTGGCAGTGCCCCCCGCAAAGGATACTTGTTACACAACATGTTCCCAGCCAGCCCAGAGCATACAGCAGGGGCCCACGTGCTCCGGGGTGGGGGGTGGAGAGAGAAGGGCAGGGGGTGGTGCGAGAAGCGAGCGGACAGCCAGAGGGAGGGGCCGCGGCCATGGAGTCGAGGGCCAGCCTGGGAGGAACTTGCTCCCTGTGCACCGGTGAAGCGCCTCCCGGTCAGAGCTGGGGAGCTGGGTCAAATGTGGACTGTGGAGTTCAGGGCCCTCTGCACACAGTAGGCACTTAATAGACGCGTCGTCAGGCTCGCTCCGCCGAGGAGGGGCCGATACGGGACGTAGGCAGCTCATCCTCGGTGTCAGAGGCCAACGAGTAAAAGCGTTAGCGCCGGCACCTTGTGCAGTCTGAGGGGTCCCGGGGGGCAGGCCCTTACTGAGCCTGGACCCCTGGCGCCCCAAGGTGTGGAGCAGACGAAGCACTCAAAGGAGGAGCCGAAGGAGGAGAAGATGTCCAAGCCCGAGAGCGTCCTCATCAAGCGACGCGTGTCTGTGCTGGGCCAGGGCCAGGCCATTTCTGTGGTGGGGGCACTGAGCCCGGTGTGCACCCTGGAGGAGGAGGCCCCCCAGGCCAAGCGGAGGCCCGAGCCCATCATCCCCGCCACACAGCCCCGGTGAGTCCTCGGCCTGAGGTCGGGAACCCCTGCCTGGGACACTGTGGGAGGCCTCCCCTTCTTGGAGGAGAAAAGGGGCCGGGGGATGCTGGGAAGGGCCTATTCGGGAGCCAGTGAGGGGCATGTTCTGCCCCGGTGGGTCTGGGCCTGGCCCGAGGGACCGGGGTCAGGGGATGGGGCAACCCTTGGGCTGGAGGGGGAGGGGGCCACGGAGGGAAACTGGCCACTGGCTCTCAAAGAAGCCGTGACCCAGGGAGGGTTAGAGCAAAGAAGGGAGGGGCAGTGGTGAGGTCGGGAAGGTGGGTGGTCTGGCAGGGGAGAGGCAAGCTCTGCTTTGGACCAGTGACTGAGCTACAGCTTGAGGGGATTCGGGAACCCCAGTGTGGGGAGGGGGAGGCCTCAGATCAGCTCAGCTCACCCCAACCCCGGCAGGATGCAGGGAGGTTGCGGTAGTCGGGGAGGAGGGCCAAGGGACCCCATGAAGCAGAAGTCACGGGGGGCAGAAAAGGGCCTGGAGAACAATGACAGGCAGCCAGTGGGACCTGGAGTTTGGCTGGGAGGGAGGAGGCGATGGGTGAGGGGCGGGCCAGGGCTCCTTTGTGGCCACTTGGGGAGGGGCTGTAGGGCGCGGGAAGCCTCCTGGTCAGCTGGAAGACCGCCGCAGGAGGAGCAGGGCCCCCTATAGCACGACCTCACTTTCCCCAGTTAACATCTCCAAGCCTCCTCTGTCCCTCCACGAGGTTGGCCCAACGAGGCTGAATTTGTTGGGGACTGTGGGGATGGCAACAAAGCATTCTGGGAGTGGGGGTGCAGGATGCGAGCCGGGCTGCTTCCTTCCCTGTTGCAGGCTGGCAGGTGTGGGTGGGCGCAAGAAGATCTTCCGCCTGAGTGATGTGGTGAAACCCATGACGGACGCGCAGATCGAGAGCATGAAGCTGGGGGCCGTGAGACGCATCCTGAGGGCCGAGAAGTCGGTGGCCTGCAGCGGGGCGGCCCAGGTACAGGACGAGCTCCTCCTGCCCCCGTACCCCTTCTTACGCACAGGGGGGATTCGGAGTTAGAGGGCCAGCTGCTGCCCTAGGGCAGGCCACCTGTATCAGTCTCCCTGGGCCTCAGCTTCCTGGGGTCAAAAGGAGCCCGCCGGGCAAAGGCACCTGCCCTCTGTGTCCCTCCTCCTCCTCGGCCCCTTCCTCGGCCCCTGTGCCTCTGTAGCCCCTCCTGTACCTTCTCTGCTCGTCTGAGCCCTTTCCCTCCCTGGGACAGACACCTTTGTGCCCACACCAAGTACCCAGGCTCAGTAGGTTCTCGGCTGCCCGCCCCTATCGCTGGGCCAGGCTTCCCTGGCCTCCTGGAGCACACTTATGGACCTCCTCCCAAGCCCCCCCCACAGTGGGCTTTCGGGGCCTCGTTCTGGTCGGAGTTGCTCCAATTATCGGGGAGCTTCCTCTGTGTGTTTTCGGAAGCGGGCCTCTCCCCCAGGCCTCCCCTCAGCCCCATCACCGGCCCCCTTCCTTCCTCTGACTGAGTCTCCCGTGACCTTGTCCTGGTCACTGGCCTCCGCCCAGCCCTGGACACTGGGGCTCCGAGTGCAGCCCAAGATCACGGCGGTGACTGTTTAGCTCGTAGTCCGCCGGAGCCCCATCTTTTTAATAACGATAATCACCTAGTTACGTCGGTAGAGCACTTTAAGGTTTGAAGAGCACTTTACAAGTATCTCATTTGATCCTCACAATTACCCCGGGAGGTCGGTGCTATTAATCCCCATTGTACAGATGAGGATGTTGAGGTAAGCAGAGGAGAAGCGGCTTGTCCCCCAGTGTCCCCCAGCTAGCGAGGGACTGAGGCTGCGTCTGAACTTAGGTCTTCTGACGCCAGCCCGGGACTCATCCCCCACCTCAAAGGGATGAGAGTTGTTTTTTTTTTTTTAAACCCAAGGGTCAGACTTTGTCTTTAGCTTCATTTAATTAGGTTTGATCCCAAACTCTGGCCTGTTACGATCCCTCTGGATCTCATCGGTCATTTCTGGAGCCCGTCTCTGTGGTCTCTGTCTGCCGTGCTGAGCAGCAGTTGGGGGTCTTTGTCTTTGACGTCCCGTGTGAAGCCCCTCCTGGAGACCTGGCCGTGGTCCTGAATGCCCTTCCCGGGAGCGTTGGCTGTCCCGGCCAGGGAAGGCGTGCTGCCCTCGGCCTCCCGCCTTCCCTTCCTGGCTCTTCTCTTACCATCTCTTTACCAATGAACCAAAGTAACACTCCATGCCTCCAAGAGCCGGGAGAGCCCGCCCATCCCTTTTTTGGGAAAGCCCTTCGCAGTCTTGGGCCACGGCTCTGGATCTCTCGAGGACCACTGCCGGCGGCTCGCTGGGCCCGCTCTCCAGTTGGTCTGGGCCCGGTGCCTTGAATTTCCAAGAGCAGCTAGATGTTCTCTTCTCCCCTCCCCCTCGTTTTTTATTTTTAATTCACCCCAAAATGAGCATTCCTGTGTACAAAGAGAACAAAAATAGGATTGTATATTCTGCATTGGGGTTTTTTGGGGGAGTTTTTTTGTTTTTAGTATATAATAAATTTCATACCTTATTTCAAAACTGTCTTGCTTGTCTGTGCTTCCTTCTGTGTCCTGCTTGCCTGGACTTCCTTCTGAACTTACTTCTCTTCTGTCTCTTTTCAAAATTTAAAAAAAAGAAATGTCGTAATGACCCTCTCTCCTGTGGGCGTCATCGTAGGTAATCCTCCCTCCCCGTCTCGTGCTTTTCCCTCCATTAAAAACCGAGAAAAAAAGGCAAATCGGTCCCAAACACCAGGAAGGCACCGTCCGACAGCCTGCGTTCCCCGGTGGCGGCCGGGTCCTCCGGGCCTGTCCCCTCTTAGGAAGCGGGGAGGCCTCCAGACGCGGCTGGGCGCTCGCCTGACCAGAATGCCCGAGCCTTTCAGAGATGGGTTTTTTTTTTTTTTTTTTTTTTTTTTTTTGTTTTTTATTCTTTTATTACCCGCAGTTTCCCAGAGCTGCCGACGTCACAGCTTCGGCCCGTCCCAGCCTGATTCTCTAATTGTCGTTTCTCGCTGTTAGTCCTCCCCTGTTGGATGGGCCCTGACCCCTGCTTGGCCCCTGGTTGCAGCTTTTTGTCTCCCTGCCCCTGGCGGCGTCTCTCTCGCTCTGCCCTTGCTTACCTGAGGTGTCCCATCCCCGCAGCCCCAAGCTCACCCCCCGGTTTCCCGCTGTGTATCTTCCCCCTGCTCTCTGGGAGCCCAGGAGGCTGCCGGGCCCTGACCCAGGGCCGTACGGGGCGTCTCACCACCCCCCTTCTCCCCTAAGGTGCGGGTGAAGATCCTCGCCCGGCTGGTGACTCAGTTCGAGGTGGGCCTGAAGGAGGAGGTCCTCGCCTTCATTCTGGAAGATATCCGGGGCCGTCTGGACCTGGCCTTCGCCTGGCTCTACCAGGAGTACAATGCCTACCTGGCCGCCGGGCCCACGGGGACCCTGGACAAGTACGACGCGTGCCTCATCCGCCTGCTCTCGGGCCTGCAGGAGAAGCCTGACCAGAAGGACGGGTGCGTGAGCCAGGCCGGGCAGCCGCTGGGGCGCCGCTCTCCTCCCTGCTCTCCTGGGGAGCGGGAGAGGAGGAGGAGAGAAAGGAAGTCCCGTGTCTGGAGCCTCCTGGGGAGGCAGGCAGTGCACCTGGGCCCCCCAGAAAGCCTGGGCTGGCCGCAGGGACCCCCCGTTGTACGGAGTCTCAGAGTGAGGGACGGGCCCGGGCCGGAGCAGGGTCTTTGCCTTGCACTTGGTGCCTCCTTGAAGCCAGTCCCTGTCCCGGAGCCCATGGGCACCTGCCTGGGCCTTGTGTATGGGGCTCCGGGCAGGGAGCACTTCGGGAAAGGCTCGTGGGCGAGAGGGACGGAGCCGGGCAGGAAAGACTGGCTGAGAACAGGGGGAGTGCGGCGGGGGCCGGTCCTGCCCTCCTGGGCTTCTGGCTGGGCAGCGCGAGCCAGACAAGGACACGGCTTGAACATCAAGAAAGAGGGGATCCTCACTTTGCTGGAGTAGAAGGAGCTGGGACCTAGCTTCAGATCCCACTGGGGACGGCTCTGCCTCAGTTTCCTCATCTGTAAAGAGAAGGGATTGGCCTGGGAGGTCCTTCCCAGCTCTAGGCCCGTGATCCCAAGTGCATCTGAGAGGGACAGACAATGATGGGGCCTCAGAGGCAGCGCTTTCCTCCTGGGGGGGGTCAGGCAAATCCTCCAGAGGGGACGGATGCTGGGAAACAGGGCGTGGGGGATCCCGGGGGCCAGGCAGGGGCGGGAGGGCCAAGGAGGGAGTCTGGGCGGGAGACTCCAACGGGGGCGGCCGGGGGAGCTGCAGGGACTCCCTGCTCACGCGGGTGCCGAGGGGCGGCGGGGACTCGGGGCTCACTCGCCACTGTTCCCTCTCCCCGCCAGAATCTTCACCAAGGTGGTGTTGGAGGCCCCGCTGATCACAGAGAGCGCCCTGGAAGTGGTTCGCAAATACTGTGAGGATGAGGTGAGCACCGGGGACGTCCCCCGCCTGCTGTGCTCGGGAACGGCCGTCCCTCCCGGGGGCTCCGCTCGGAGCGGGCCGCTCGCTTCTCTCTCGGAGGCTGGCCCGGGGCATGGGTGGGAGAGGGCGGCTGCTGGGGGTGGGTTGGGCTGAGCCCGGGCCTCCTCCCCTAGAGCCGCACCTACCTTGGGATGTCGACCCTCCGTGACCTGATCTTCAAGCGCCCGGCGCGTCAGTTCCAGTACCTGCACGTCCTTCTGGACCTCAGCTCCCATGAGAAGGACAAGGTAGAAAGCAGTGCCCCAGGGCCTGCTCCCCGTGCTCCCTCCCAGTCCCCCCCCAGCCTGTGGGGAAGAAGCCGATTAACCTCAGAGGGGGAGGGGGAGCAGGGGCCTATCCCAGCGTCCCTGCCCTGGGCCACGGGGGACTGGTGGGTCCCTCGGGCTTCATTTCCCAGTGACCCCTCAGGAGGGTGGGGACAGGCCTGGGGGCAGCAGGTCACCATGTGCCCCCCTTCCAGGTGCGCTCACAGGCCTTGCACTTCATTAAACACATGTATGAGAAAGAGCAGCTTCGGGCCTACGTGGAGAAGTTTGCCCTCAACTACCTGCAGCTTCTGGTCCATCCCAACCCGCCCTCCGTGCTCTTCGGGGCCGACAAGGACACAGGTGGGAGCAGTGGAGAGGCGGACCTGGGCCCTCCCGTCCGGGCCCCCAGGGCAATCCTCCTCCGTCCTCCTCCCATGCAATGAGCCAGGTCCTCCGGCCCACCCAGTGCAGGCCCTTCCTAGGGTGCAGCCCCTCGTCCCCAGCACGTGGAGCCGCCCTTTCCTGGCCCCTCCTCTGCTCGGCCTCCATCCCAGCTCCCTGCCTCCCACCCCGGGGCCTCTCGCCGCCAGTCCTGAAACCGCCCCTTCCCCCTTGGCAGAGGTGGCGGCCCCTTGGACGGAGGAGACGGTGAAGCAGTGTCTCTACCTCTACCTGGCGCTGCTGCCCCAGAACCACAAGCTGATCCACGAGCTGGCGGCCGTCTACACCGAGGCCATTGCTGACATCAAGCGGACGGTCCTGCGGGTCATCGAGCAGCCAGTGAGAAGGGCTGGGGGCTGGGGCGGGCTGCGGGCCGAGGGCGTCTCTGCCCAGACTCTCACGGGGACTCCCCCCACTGCTCTCCCCCACCTTTGCTCCTTTGATTGGGGCCTCCAGAGCCTCTCGCTCTGAACCCTCTGACCCGCCCCCCCAATCCCCCGGCCAGCCTCCCTCAGCTCAGCCTCCTCCTCTGCCCTCCAGATCCGAGGGATGGGCATGAACTCCCCAGAGCTGCTCCTGCTGGTGGAAAACTGCCCCAAGGGGGCCGAGACCCTGGTCACCCGCTGCCTTCACAGCCTCACGGACAAAGGTAGCCTCCCTCCCCCTCCCCCCACGGTGCACTCACCAGGGCCCCGGCCCCCAGGGAGGCAGAGCTCGGGCAGCCGGAGCCCCCTCCCTCACGGGGCGGCCACAGGAGAGTGGCCGCCAGCACTCTGCCCCAGGGGACTCGGAGGAGCGGGAGGGCTCGGGGAAGAAGGGCGGCAGGCAGGGGCTAGGAGGGGATCACTGGGCTCGGAGCCTTGAAGGCAGAGTCCACAGGCAGGGGGAGCCCTTCCGGGCTCTAGAAGGGAGGAGGGTCTCAGTGTGTCCTGGGCAATGGGGCTCAGAGGGGCTGGACTGGAGCCGAGTGGGGGGCCCGCTTGGGGAGGGGGAGGGAGGCCTGGTGGTCCACAGAGCCGTTCACTGAGCTTCCCCATTGATCACTGAGTCCACTCTCGGGGAACTCAGCTTAGACCTGGCGGCGGCAGCTCAGACCAAGCCCCTCCAGGCCTTGGTCACAAAGTCCCCTCTCGTCCGGCTTGGGGAGAGGCCGGCGGCCATGGTTTACATTTAAGGAAACTAAAACTAGGAGAGCCGGGACCCACCCAGAGCCTTCTTCCTCTCCCTCCCCTCTTCTTCCCCGTCTGCCTGGGCCTGCAGTGCCCCCCTCCCCAGAGCTGGTGAAACGGGTGCGGGACCTGTACCACAAGCGCCTGCCGGATGTCCGCTTCCTCATTCCCGTGCTCAATGGCCTGGAGAAGGTAGGCGGCCCCCGGGGTGGGGAGGGACTGAGAGGGGGTCACCTGCCCCTTGGGAAGGCACCCTCCCCTGTCTGGAGCAGAACTGCCCTTGTTGACCCCTGCCCCCTCCTCTCTGCAGAAGGAAGTGATTCAGGCCTTACCCAAACTCATCAAGCTGAACCCCATCGTGGTGAAGGAGGTCTTCAACCGCCTGCTGGGCACTCAGCACGGTAAGGGGCGCGTGGGCTCCAGATGAGCGATGGCTCTCCGAGGCCCGCGGCCACACGCGGTGGCCAAGTGGGGGGTTAGAGGGGGAAGGGGCCTGGAGTCAGCCAGGACTCAAGATGGGCCCCCTGGACCCGAGGACAGCTTTAACTTCTCTCAGAACCTCCGTTTATTCTTCTGTAAAACGAGAAGAACTTCAAGCACAGCTTCCTTCTGTGGGAAAGGGGCTGGAGGCCCCCAGGGAAAGCTGCTTTTGTCATCATCGCCTGGGAGGGGAGGCCCCGGCTGGCCAGAGCCGCGGGTTCTGAGCCAGTGCTGAGGGGCTCTCACCTTTCCACGCCCTCGTCCTAGGGGAAGGAAACTCGGCGGTGTCGCCCCTGAATCCCGGGGAGCTGCTCATCGCCCTCCACAACATCGATTCTGTGAAATGTGACATGAAGTCCATCATCAAGGGTTAGTGGCCATTCGCCCGCCCACCTCTTCCTCCAGCTTGGCCTTGTAGGGGAAGGGGAAGGCCATGGGAGAGGCGGAGCCCAGGGGAAGTGAAGGCCTTGCAGTGGGGGAGCCTGAGGGTGAGAATTCTGCCCCCCAACCCCCCGGGCTGCCTTCCTGAGGTGGGCACACCACTGGGAGTGACAGCCTCTCTGCCCCACAGCCACAAACCTGTGCTTTGCCGAGCGCAACGTCTACACCTCGGAGGTGCTGGCCGTGGTCATGCAGCAGCTGATGGAGCAGAGCCCCCTCCCCATGCTGCTCATGCGCACCGTCATCCAGTCCCTCACCATGTATCCCCGGCTCGGCGGCTTTGTCATGAACATCCTGTCCCGGCTCATCATGAAGCAGGTGACGGGGGCTTGCGGGCAGAAGCTGTGGGCCGGGCCCTGCTGAGCTGGCGTTGGGTGCCCACCAGCCTCCCCCTGGGACAGAGGGGTTCCTGGAGTCAGTGAGAGGGCCAGCCTCGTGGTGGCCTGTGGTCCTGGGCAAGTGGCCCCTGCCAAGCCCATCACCTCTGGGTCAGAGGGCCCGTCTCCGGATGGAGCAGAGGCTCCAGATGGAGACCCAACAGTCAGGGGTTAACCGAGACTGGCCGGGGGTCCTCCCACGGATGGCACTTGGGGCCTTTGGGCCTTGGGAGCCAGCACTCGGCCACTTCCCACAAGTCTCGTCTGCCTCTCTGGGTCCCAGTTTTCCCCTTTATAAAATTAGGGGGTGGGGCAGAGGGGAAGGTCCCTTCCAGCTCTGACATTCTCTTATTTCCTGTTTTTCCCATCACCCCATGACCGGCCACAGGTGTGGAAGTACCCCAAGGTATGGGAGGGCTTCATCAAGTGCTGTCAGCGGACCAAGCCCCAGAGTTTCCAAGTGATCCTGCAGCTGCCCCCCCAGCAGCTGAGCGCCGTCTTTGACAAGTGTCCTGAGCTCCGGGAGCCCCTCCTGGCCCATGTCCGCTCTTTCACCCCGCACCAGGTACCCCACCTAGAAACGGGACCCAAAGGACCTCCCTCCCCTGCCCTGATCCCAGGCCTTGCTGGGAAGGCTCCGGCGCGTCTCGGAGAGAAGCCAGTAGGAGGGGGTGAGCAGGGAGGGCTCTCTGTGCCCCCCAGGAGGAGCCATGAGCATGGCTGGGGCTCCTCCGCCCAGACAGTCCCAGGAATGGGATCCCAGAGCACCCCCGCAGATGGGCCTGGCGCTGGTCCCCTGCCTCTCGCCCACGGCCCTGAGCTGTCCCTGCTTTCTCGTTCCCCGCCCCGCAGCAAGCCCACATCCCCAACTCCATCATGGCCATCCTGGAAGCCAGCAGCAAGCAAGATTCCGAAGTCAAGGAGCCCCTGCCCGCGTCCTTGGAGGAGGTGAGAGCTCAGCAGGTAGGAGGGAAGGGGCCCAGCGGGGGGCTGGAGGCGAGGAGGTTGTCCAGCTGCCCTCCCATCCTTCTGGGCCTTAGCTCCAGGCTCCCTGCTGCCCCCTGCCCGCTCCCAGAATCCCCCCCAGTCAGCCTCTGCCCTTGGCCCTATGGCTCTGGGGTCGGAGCCTGGGGAGGCTCCTTGTCGGGCTCTGGCAGTCTCCTGGCCTCGGGCCGGGAGGTTCAGCCGTGGCCCCCTTCCAGGAGGACCTCGATGCTGTGGCCCAGGCCCCGCGCCCGCCCCAGGATCTCATCGCCCTGCGCCTGGCCCAGGAGAAAGCCCTGAAGCGGCAGCTGGAGGAGGAGCAGAAGCTGAAGCCCCTGCTGCCCTCGGCCTCCTCGGCCCGGGCGGGTCCCCCACCCGCAGAGGAGGCCATGGATTTTCGGGAGGAGGGGACCGAGGGCGAGGCCCCCAACATCTTCATCAGTATGGAGGAGGATGGGGGGCTGACGGAGGCCACCCTGCTGGACTCCAGCCAGGAGGGGCCCCTACCTGAGAAGGTAGGGCGTTCCCCTTCCTCTTCCCCTCCACAGCCAAAGCCGAAGGCAAGTCAGTAATCGCGCCGCAGCCCCTTCCTGGGGACCTCTGGCCAGCTCAGGAAGCCTCCAGGAAGCCTGCGGAGGACAGGCTCCCAGGGCTGCGGGGGCCCGGGGCGGGGGAGGGGGCGGCGGGGGAGGGGGTGCAGAGCAAGGAGCCAGGCCGGCCTGGGCTGGGGGTGGGGGTGGGGGCGGCACCGGCTGGCCTTCCCTCCCCCGCCTCTCCTCTAACGTGTCCACCTCCCCCATCAGGAGGAGCCGGCGGGGGTCCCTTCCAAAGAGGACCGGAGCCCGCAGCCTCCAGGCCCTGCCCGGGAGGAGGCCGCCCCAGTGCCCAGCCCGGAGGCGGAAGGGGGGGAGGAGGCTTCGGAGACCAAGATGGACAGCTGACGGACCGTGGGGGAGGGGGCGGGACGCGGGGGCGGGGGGCGGGGGAGGGGAGGGGTCATTCCTTTGCAATAAAGAGGCCTGTCTGGTCCCGGCTGTGCTTGTGGTGTTTTTCTGGTGGGAGGGGCTGCCTCGCGGGCTAATCCTGGGGGAGGGGGGAAGGCTGCCCCGCGAGGGACTGAGTCGCCCCGTGGGCTTCTGGGCCACCTGGGGATCGCCGCGCTTGAGAAGCGCAGCACACAGCAGGCGCTTAAGAAACGCGCTTTGCTCCGCATCGGGGATGGGGTTGGACAGCGGGGAGCTCCCGGGGGGCGCCTGCGCAGTTCGGGGCCTCTGTTCGCGCCCCCCCCACTCCTTCCCCCCGCGGGCAGCTCCGGCCCGGGCCTCCCCTGCCACTGCGCCTGCGTGGCCCTAGCAGGGCCCGCGGCAGCCGGTCCCGCGCCGCCGGCCGGGTAACAGTTGCCCCAGGCGACAGGACGCTCTGAGCCCCGGGCATTTGTTCTGAGTCCCGGCTTGGGGACAGCGGGACTCGCCATGGAGGGGCAGCCTCCGCCCGAGGAGGAGGAGGAGAGCGAGGAGAGCCAGCAGAGGCAGGCGAGGCGGGCCCGGCGGGCCAGTGTGGGTCGGACCGGGTCGGCCTCCGAGACCGCCGAGCCTGGCGATGTGTCCGCCCGCGCATCCCAAGCCAGCGTGGGGGCGCCGGCGTCCCAAACCAGCCTCAGGTGGTCCCTGCCCGCGGGGTCGATGTCCAGCCTGGGGCTGCGGATCGAAGACCTGGACGAGGAGAGCACGTCCCAGATGGACACCCTCAGCCTGACGGGCCGGGTCCCGAGCCACGGCAGCATGCCCGAAAACTTCCCCGGGGGCTTGGACGCTTCCCAGTACGGCTTCTTCCAGCCCATGGACTTCCACACCGCCATGTTCCAGCCCGAGCCCGTGCTGTCCTCCGGCAGCTTCCAGCCCGACGAGGAGGAGGAGCCTCACGGTCCCTACGCCCTGGACGACCCGCAGTACCGAGGCTCTCACCTGGACCCCGGCTTCGGCCCCTTTGACTACGAGCTGCCCGAGCCCGAGCCCCGGGAACTCATGATACAGAACGCCAAGGCCTACCTGCTGAAGACCAGCGTCAAGTGTGACCTTAGCCTGTGAGCTGTGGGCAGCCCCAGGCCGGGAGCCGCTGGGGCAGTGCGCCCCCCTCCCCTACCCAAGGGCAGGAAGGGCTGGGAGGGCTCTGAGCGCCCCCAACCCTGGGCTCCACCGGCCCTGGAGCGCCCGGGGGAGGCGGGGCAGAGCTCCCAGGCGGCCTGGGCCCTGGCACTTCTCCCACAAGCCCCAGCTTCTGCATCTAGAAAAGGATTGTTCTTGTCCCCAGAGCTGTAGAAACAAGGGGAAGGGATGGCCCTCGCCAGACACCAGAGGCCAAAACGATTCTTAGAGACCATTTTGTGGGAATAGGAGACCCTCTGGTTTTGCAGAGACAGAAACTGAGGCCCAGGACCCACCCCTTGTTGCACCAAGTTCAGGCCCTGATCTCAGCATCCCTGAGTCTCCACAATTCAGAATTCTGAAACTCACCTTTCTGCCCCTAAAACAGCTCCTGTCATTCCTCAGCATCTTGTTCTTCCCCGACCATGAACCTCCCCGTCCCAGCGGCTCTCCCTCTGCCCCCAAGCTACCACCCTGACCAGTCTCCCTCTTCTCCCCTCTTCTCTACTGTCAAACTCCTTGACATCCCCCTCCCCTTATTCTTTCCTCCTTTGCTTGTTTCCGATGAAGAGCTATGTCCTTGCTAAGGGTGGCCTTTCTCTCCCATACCCCACCCCTTGGAACCCCTCTCCCCATAGTCTTCAATTTGTCCCTGGGCCACAAACATAGCTAGGTTTAAAAAAACAAGACAAGGGGCAGCTGGGGGGCTCAGGGGAGAGAGCACCGGCCCTGAAGTCGGGAGGACCTGAGTTCAAATGTGATGCAAGACACTTACTAGCTGTGTGACCTTGGACAAGTCACTTAATCCCAATTGCCTCAGCAAAAAAAAAAAAAAAAAAAAAAAACCTTTTCCAGGATATGATCCTGCATTCTCCCTTGCAAAGTCCAAATCCCTGAAGAAAAGTTCTGTCTCCATTTTCTCTCCCCATTTTGTTTGCAACCTGGCTTCCAGATTACCACTTAATGGGGCTTCTGTCTTCAAGATGACCGAGCAGATCTCTCGATTGCCCCCTCTCCTCCCTTCTGAGATATCCTTCCACTTCCCTGCGCTTTTTACCAGATCCCCTCCCCCGCCAATGCTTCTTTTCCAGTTGTCTGAAGGTTCTGGCCTGCTCCTCGTGGAACATCACTCGGGGCCTGGTCAGTGACTCGGGTTCGGTTATCTCTCTAATTCCCACCCCCGCCTCTCTGCTGAGCTAGCCTCCCTCGTCCCTCTTTCCCTCATTTTGTTAGGGGCACCATCATCCGGTCACCACAATTCACGACCTCAGCACTGGCTCCCGCGCTCTCCCGTGCTCCCCCCAACCAGACGATGGCCGAATCTTACGAGCCGACGTCCGAGCTGGCTCGTCTACTCACGTGGCCACCTCTTGCCCAGACCCCTGTAACACCCCCCGCCGGGTTCTCAACTCCTGGCCTTTCCCTTCTGCAACATACACTCCATAAGGCTTCTAAAACCCACGTGTCACTCCCCTGCTCAAGAAGTCTCCATGGCTCCCTATTACTTCCAGGGGCAAATGCATCTGGTATTCAAGCCCTTTCTGATGTGGCTCTTGTCCAGCTTTCCAGTGACACACAAGTAATCTTTCTTGGTTCGTTCTACATTCAATTCGATTCAATAAGCATCTGCTTTTTGAGGTGGCAGCCAAAAAAGGGTGCTTTCCCATACTCGGCTCCTTGCTAACCCCCAAACACTTCAAGCCTTTGCCAGGGCTCCTCTGCCTCTCAGAACCCCAGGCCTCCCTCTGGGCTGCTTCAAGGTGACCTTAAACCCTCCCCCCTCAAGTCATCACGTGCTTCAGCCCCTCCCCAATAGAACCCCCCCCCCCAAGTCACTGGTTTCTCTATTGCATCTTAACACCAGCAGAAGCCTCATCCGCAGAAAGGGCGTCAGGAACACTTGGATTGGACTGGATTAGAAGATGCCCCCGCAGTGAGGGGGCGAGCCAGGGCTCCTGTCTTCCATCCCCCCCTTCCCTGGGAGAATTGTTCTTTCTGTTCTGTTCTGTTCTTTCCAATGCTTCCGGCGCAGTTCGGTATCAACACCTTCTGGGAGGTCAAAGGCCTTAGACTCAGATCCTGGCTTTGCTGCTGAGACTTGTGTGCCCTCAGCTCCCCTAGCCTCAGTTTCTCCATCTGTGACATGACGGGATGTGCTCTAAGATCCGTATGTCCTCATCATAGGCCCAGGAGGGAGGGGTTGTCAATCCTCCTTTCAGAGGGAGAAACTGAGGTCCAGATAGTGGGAGGGCTTGAATGCAGTCACACAGCATTAGGGAGGACACTGGGCAGCACTAGAACCCAGGACCCAGGACTCGGCCCTTCCCTTTGTCTTGGGAAGCCCCCAGTCTGGTCAGGAGAGCAGAATGACTCTTTGCTTCTCCTTTCTCTCTCTTCTCTTTCTCAGTCTCCGTCTGTCTGTCTCTCTGTCTCTGTCTCTGTCTCTGTCTCTCTCTGTTTCTCTGTCTCTGTCTTTCTCTCTCTCTCTATGTCTCTGTCTCTCTCCCTCTCTCTTTCTCTCTATCTCTGTCTCTCTCTCTCTCTCTCTCTCTCTTGTCTGTCTCTCTCTCTCTGTCTCTGTCTCTCTCTGTCTCTGTCTGTCTCTCTCTCTTTCTCTCTCTCTCTGTCTGTCTCTGTCTCTGTCTCTCTCTTTCTCTCTCTCTCTCTGTCTGTCTCTCTCTCTCTTTACCTTGAACAGGGAAAGCCTTTCTGGGGTGACTGAGCACTAAGGCACAGGGAGAGATTTTGTGAGGCTTCAACAAGCACAGAAGGGAGCAACAGGGTCAGGCTGGTGCGAGAAGGCAGTCTAGGTGTCCAGAATGGCCCGGGCAAAGGTTTGGAGGTGAGAAAGTGCCCAGCCTGGAAAAGACTGGCAGAAGCTGATTCTAGATATACAAGATGCGTGAGATGGACACGTGACACCCCGATCCTCAGTGACGGGGGCCCAGTTTCAAGCCTTGGTTCTGCTCTTACCTTCCTGCAGGACTTTGGGCAAATCCAGAGGTGGACGGGAAGTGGGGGAGGACTCGGCTCAGTATTTGAATCTGGGCTTGGTTGCTTCTACTCTGTGGTCTTGGGCCTGTCTCTTAGCAAGTCTGGACCTGAAATAAAAAGGTTGGATCTCTGAGATCCTTTCTGTCGCCGAGAGTCTCATCACTAGTCTTACGATTCCTGGATCCCGGCCTGATGGGATAGAGTCATGTAGGGACTTGGTGAGGGTGTGGAGGCTTCGAAGAGTAGGCTAAGGAGACCCCATGGGCCATGGACCTCCAGGAAGGGCCCCTGAGCAAGAGAGGGACACGATGAATTCTGCCTCACATGGTTGGGGGGGGGGGCAGACAAGCCGATCCCTAAAGCCCCTTTGCCTCCTGACCACCGCTCGCCTCCTCCCCCAGCCCGCTTTGTGGGGAGATGGGAGCCCGGCTAGTCGTTCTCAGATTCTCCGTCCTTGCAGGTACGAGCACCTGGTGAACTTGCTGACCAAGATCCTGAACGAACGGCCAGAGGACCCCTTGGCCATCTTGGAGTCCATGAACCGCACGGTCCAGGAGGAATGGTTCCACAAGAAGCTGGATACCCTGAGGGACGACCCCGAGATGCAGCCGACCTACGAGATGGCCGAGAAGCAGAAGGTCCTGTTCCTCCGTGGGGCGGGAGAGGGCGAGCAGGAGATGGAAGAGGAGTCCGTAAGTCCGCCGCCCCATCCCGAGCCCCTCGCGGGTACATGGGGTTGATGTTCTGGGGGACGGGGTGAGGGGGTATGAAGGGGACATTGGGAATAGGGCAGCTGAGACCACACGCACACACACACACACACACACACACACACACACACACACACTACTCATCTCTAGCCCAAAGTCCATCTCGTCCGAACTTTGCCGTTTCACATGGGAAACTGAGCCCGGGGAGGTCTGCCAGCAGCCCGTGATCATACAGGCCGTGAGAGCGAGACCAAAAGCCAGGCCCTGCTTCCAAATCCACCCTCCCAGTCTCTTAGACGAGCAGAAGGTGTTTCACACACTACCCGGCACACAGTTATTGTTTCCCTTTGTTCCCCAAGACAATCAGGGAAGCGGTGACATGCAGGGATGTCAGGGAGGGAGACTGTGCCAGGTCCCGGCTCCCTTTCCCAGAGCCATCTGGGTCCAGTGGCCAGAGATAGATCAGGAGGACTGAGAGGGGCCCGAGTGATGATCCCCAGCAGTCCCTCTGGCCCTGCCTCCCAGCTGAAGAGCGAAGGGGGAGACCTCTCAGATCCGGTTGGAGCTCGTGGTGTCACCGTTAGAAGCCTTCCCAGCTCTGACTTTCTTCCAGTCTTGACGTTCCATTTTAACATTCTTTATTATTATTATTATTATTATAGCTTTTTATTTACAAGTCGTATGCATGGAGAATTTTTCAGCATTGACAATTGCAAAACCTTCTGTTCCAATTTTTCCCCTCCTTCCCCCCACCCCCTCCCCCAGATGGCAAGTAGTCCCACACATGTTAAATATGTTAAAGTATAAATTAAATACCATATAAGTATACATGTCCAAACAGTTATTCTGCTGCACAAGAAGAATCGGACTCTGAGATAGTGGACAATTAGCCTTGAAGGAAATCCAAAATGCAGGCGGACAAAAATAGAGGGATTGGGAATTCTATGGAGTAGTTCATAGTCATCTCCCAGAGTTCTCTCGCTGGGTGTAGCTGCCATTTTAACATTCTAAAACCAAAGAGCCACCATTTACGTCATAAGAGAGAGTAGAAAAAGTGGTTTTTTCCCTTTTTGAACCACTTTATTTATTTTTTCATTTGTTTTGCTGAGGCAGTTGGGGTTAAGTGACTTGCCCAGGGTCACACAGCTAGGAAGTGTTAAGTATCTGAGGTCACATTTGAACTCAGGTCCTCCTGACTTCAAGGCTGGTACTCTAACCACTGTGCCACCTAGCCGTGATGCACTTCATTTTTTTTAATTAGTCATGGGAATTTATTATATAGGAGAATCTCAGATATATATCCTTTGTTTCATAGCATTAACAATTCATAATAATCAAAAATATTTTTGAAATGAGTCAAAAGAAAAGAATAATTAGATATAAGTTTAGATACAGAATTGTGATTTGTATTTAAGCAAAGCAACCCAAAAAAAGCTATTCTTCTATATTCACAACTAGTAGATATAGTATTTTCTGTGTAAAAACAGCAGCAATTGAAATCTGTCAAATCAAGTACCTTACAATAAAAAAGAGGAATATGAGAAATTATATTTCAGGCAGATACCATGTCTGGTTGTAAACCTATTTTAAAATCCTCCCTCTTTCCCTGTATATATGTGTGTATAGATAGATAGATAAAGATATAGATATATTTGTAACATGTATATATTTTATTACCATTATATTTCTGCTGTTTTAACATAATATACTGAATAGTTACCTGCATTTATTTGGTGAACCACTTCATTTTTTAAAATATATTTTTTCCAATTAACATATAAAAACAATTTTTTAACATTAATTTTTAAAATTTTTGAGTTCCTGGGGGCAGCTAGATGGCGCTGTACATTTACTAGCTGTGTGACTCTGGGCAAGTTTCAACCCCAATTGCCTGGTGGAAAAAAATAGATAGATAAATAAAATGTTGAGTTCCAAATTTCCTCCTTTTCTCTCTCCCCTTCCCTGAGATGGTAAGAAATTTTATATATATTATACATTTTAGTCAGGCAAAACATATTTCCATATTGTGAAAGAAGACAGAGACCAAATAATAATAATAATAATAAAGTGAAAAAAAGTATGCTTTGATTCACATTCGTACTCCCCCAATTCTTTCCCTGAAGATAGCATTTTTCTGGTTTTTTGGGTGGTTTTTTTGGATAGCATTTTTCATTACGAGTCCTTCGGAATTGTCTTATATCATTGTATTGCTCAGAAGTGCTAAGTCACTCATAGTTGATCATTATATAATATTGCTGTTATTGTATATAATCCTCTTCTGATTCTGCTCGCTTTACTTTGTATCAGTTCATGGTAAGTCTTCCCAAGTGTTTTTGAGACCATCTCGCTCGTCATCTCTTATAGCACAATAGTATTCCATTACTATCATATGTCCAACTTGCCAAGCCGTTCCCCAATTGCTGGACATGCTCTCAATGTTCAATTCTTTGCCATCACAAAAAGAGCTGCTGGCAATACTTTTGTACAAATAAAAAAATCTCTTTGGGATACAGACCTAAGAGTAGTATTGCTGAGTCAAATGGTAGGCAGTTTGCTAGCCCTTCGGGCATAATTCCAAGTTGCTCTCCAAAATGATTGGATCAGTTCCCAACTCTGTAAACACTGCATTAGTGTCCCAATTCTCCCACATCTTCAACATTTATCGTTTTCCTTTTTTGTCATCTTAGTCAATCTGATAGGTGTGAGATGGTACCTCAGAATTGTTTTAATTTACATTTCTCTAATCGATAGTGATTTAGAACTTATTTTCACATGGCTGTAGATAGCTTTGATTTCTTAGAATGAATTCCCTGTTCATGTCCTTTGACCATTTATCGGTTGGGGAATGTCTTGTATTTGCCTAAATACATTGATTTTGTTCATGCAAACTTCTGAATTTAACAATCAGATTATTCATTTACATCTAGTAATGTTCTCTATCTCTTATTTGGTCATAAATTCTTTCCTTCTCCATAGATCTGATGAATCAGCTATTCCAGGTTTTCTTAATTTATTTATATCTATGTCACCTTTTTTGTCGAAATCATGTACTCATATTAACCTTATCTTGATATATAGTAAAAGATATTGATCTATACCTACTTTCTGCTATAGTTTTCCAGTTCTCCCAGCAGCTTTTGTCAAATAGTGAGTTCTTATCCCAAAGGTTTGGATCCTTGGGTTTGTCAAATATTAAATACTACTACTATTTCTTCTGGCTACATAAAATAATTTTTTGGTAGATTTGATTGGGTATGGCATTGATTAAATAAATTATTTTAGGTGAATTATCATTTTTATTATATTGACTTGGCCTACCTATGAGCAATTGATATTTTTAGATCTGACTTTATTTGTATGAAAAGTGTTTAGAATTTTGTTCATAATGTTCCTGGATTTGTCTTAGCAGGTAGACTCCCAGGTATTTATTGGTAGCACATAGATATGCTGATAAACATTCATTTCACTTAGGTTGTCAGATTTATTGGCATATATATGTATGTACATAAAATTGTTTTTTCTAATAATTGTTTTAGTTTCCTCTTCATTAGTGGTGAATTAATATTTGTCATTTTTGATGCTGATGTGGATTTATTATATATCCTTCAGCTTTCTTAAAGTCAATTATTTCAACTATTTTTTGATTGATTCTCTAGGATTCTCTAAATATATGCCATCAAATCATCTGCAGAATGAAAGTTTTGTTTCCTTGTGGCCTATTCTAATTGTTTCTGTTTCTTTTTTTTCTTCTTACTGCCATGTAGATAACATTTCTAGTACAGTATTAAATAATAGTGGTGATATTGGACATGCTTGCTTTATCCCTGATCTTATTGGGAAGGCTTCTGGATTATCTCTATTACATATAACTTTTACTGATTGTTTTAGGTGGATACTATTTATCATTTTTAAGGAAAACTCCATTTATTCCTATGCTTTCTAGTGTTTTTCATAAGAATGGGTGTTATGTTAAAAGCTTTTTGTATATCTAATCATTTGATTTCTATTGCCTTTGCTATTGATATAATCATTTATGCTGATAATTTTCCTAATATTGAGCCAGTCCTGAATTCTTGGTATAAATTCCCTCTGATCACGTTGTATGATTCTTGTGATATATTACTGTAAATCTTGCTAGCATTTTACTTAAAATTTTTGCAACAATATACTTTAGGGGGGCAGCTAGATAGTGCAGTGAATGGAGTGCTGACCCTGAAGTCAGGAGGATCTGGGTTCAAATCTGGCCTCAAATCTGGCCTCAAACACTTAATACTTTCAAAGCTGTGTGACCCTGGGGAAGTCATTTAAATATATATATATACACATACATTTTAGGGAAATTAGCCTATAGTTTTCTTTCTCTGTTTTGGTTTTTCCAGGATTGAGTATCAATACTATATTTGAGTTGTAAAAGAAATTTGGTAAGACTCTGCTAATTTTTCCTATATGGTATTGAAATTAATTATTCTTAAATGTTTGTTAGAATTCACCTTGAATTCATCTATCCTTGGGAATTTTTTTTTAGGGGATTCATTAATGACTTAATTTTGTTTCCTAAGATGAGGTTCTTTAAATACTCTATTTCCTCTTCTGTTAATCTGGACAGTTAATATTATATTCATCCATTTCACTTAAGATTATTAGATTTATTGGCATATTCATTACATGTATATATAAAATTGGGCAAAATAGCTCCTAATAATTGTGTTAGTTTCCTAGTTTCCTTTTCATTAGTGGTGAATTGATGTTTTTCATTTTTGATGCTGATAATTTGGTTTTCTTTCTTTAAAAAAATCAGATTAACCCATGGTTTGTCTAATTATTGATTTTTTTTTTGTAAAATTAGCTTCTGGTTTTATTTATTAGGTCAATTGTTTTCTTATTTTCAATTTTATCAATCTCTCCTTTGATTTTCAGAATTTGCAATTTGGTATTTAATTGAGAATTTTAAATTTATTCTTTTTCTAGTTTTTTGTTGTTGTTGCACACCTAATTAATGTACTTTTTTGTCTTTTTAATTGATGTATTTAGAGATATAATTTTTCCCCTAAATATTGTTTTGATTGTATCCCATAAATTTAGTATGTTGTCTCTTTCTTTAATAGTATTTTATTTCCCCCCAAATTGACTGTATACAAAGACAATTTTTAAGCTTTTTTTTTTCTTTTGGTTAAGGCAATTGGGATTAAATGACTTTGCCCAAGATCCCACAACTAGGAAGTGTTAACTGTCTGAGGTCAATTTTGAACTAAGCTCCTCCTGATTTCAGGGCTGGTGCTCCATCCATTGTGCTACCTAGCTACCCCTAAGATTCTTTTTTTTCCCTGAAGCAATTGGGGTTAAATGACTTGCCCAGGATCACACAGGTAGGAAGTGTTAAGTGTCTGAGACCAGATTTGAACTCAGGTCTTCCTGACTTCAGAGCTGGTGCTCTATCCACTGCACCACCTAGCTGCCCCTAAGATTCATTTTTAAAAAATTGTTGAGTTCCAGATTTTCTTCCTCTCTCACTTTCCCTCCTGGGAAGGTGTAAGCAATTTACAAAAGGGTTAAAATCTTCTCCCTACTTTCTCTCCGCTGTAACATATTTTTAATACCTCTTCATGAGAGATATTTTACCGCATTCTACTCTCCCTTTCCCTCTTCTCCCATTGCAGTCTTCTTTCTCACCCTTTATTTTTTTACTGTCATCTTATCAAAGTCAACTTCTATCTACATCCTCTATGTTTATATACTCTTGGTATGTCGTCTTATTGTTGTCATTCTCTTGGATGAAATCATTGTTTCTATGATTTCTTGCTTGATCCATTCATTCTTTAGAATTAGATTATTTAATTTCTAATTGGTTTTTAATTCATCTTTCCCTGACCCTTTATTGAATGTAATTTTTATTGCATCATGATCTGAGAATGAAACACCATATCTGCCTTATTGCATTTGACTGTGAGGTTTTTATGCCCTAATCTTAATACATGGCCAATTTTTGTGTAGGCACCATGTACTACTGAGAAAAAAAGATATATTTCTTTCTATCCCTTACTTCCCCCAGAGATCTATCGTATCTAAATTTTCTGATTCTATTAACTCCCCTAGTTTGTTTCTTGTTTATTTTGTGGTTAGGTTTATCTGATTCTGAGAGGGAGAGGTTGAGGTCCCCCATAGAATAGTTTTGCTGTCTATTTCTTCCTGTAACTAACTTAATTTCTCTTAAGAATTTGTATGCTATACCATGTGGTGCATATATGTTTAGTATTGATATTACTTTTCTATGGTACCCTTTAACAAGATGTACTTTCCTTTCTTAATCTCTTTTAATTAGATTTATTTTCACTTTTGTTTTATCTGAGATCAAAATTGCTTACCCCTGCTTTTTTTTTTTTTTTTTTTTTTGGCTTTGGCTTTGGCTTTGGCTTTAGCTGGAACATAACAGATTCTGCTCCAGTCTTTTATCCTTACTCTGTATTTATCTCTATTTCAGATGTATTTCTTATAAACAATATATTGAAGGATTCTGGTTTTTAGTCCACTGCTATTCACTTCTGTTTTATAAGAGAATCATTCCATTTACAATTATGACTACCTGCTGTGTATTTCCCTCCATTCCCAGTATATATTTGTTTTCTTTCTGCTCTGTCCCTCCTTAGCAGCATTTTGTTTCTGACATACCCCACCCTCAACCTGTCTTCCCTTCTATTACCTCTCCTCTTTAATCTTAGCCTTTTCTCCTAGTGTTTCTGCCCCTCCCTTCTGTCCAGCCCCCATGCTTTTCTTTCTCCTTTATCCTTCTACCTCTTTATAGGGCAAGATAAATTTCTATACCCAACAGAGTATATTATTCCCTCTTTGAGCCAAAACTGATAAGATTAAGTCTCAGACAATGCTCATCTCCCTAGATTCTTTCCCTCTATTGTAATAGGTATTTTGTGCCTCTTTGTGGGATCTCATTTATCCTATTTTACTCCCCTTTATCCTTCTCTCAGTACAATCCTTTTCCCATTCTTTACTATCATTTTATTCGATATCATCTTATCAGAGTCAATTCACACTCCTACCTTCTTTCCATGTGGTGCCCCCTCTAACTGCCCCAATAAAAGAATACAGTTCTCAATGATTTACAAGTATCATTTTCCCATTTAGGGATGTAAACAGTTTAATCTTTAAATTTTTTTTTCCTGTTTACATTTCTATACTTCTCTTGAGTTCTCTGTTTGAAGATCAATTTTTCTGTTTAGTTCTGGGTTTTTCAACAGAAAGGATTGAAAGTTCCTTACTTTATTACAGATCCATGTCTTCTCCTGAGCGATAATGCTCAGTCTCTCAGAATAGTTGGTTCTTAGTTGTAATCCTAAATCCTTTGCCTTCTAACATATGGCATCCCAGGCCCTGTGATCTTTTATTGTAAAAGCTGCCAGATCCTGAGTAATCCTGACTTGGCTCCTTGGTATTTAATTTGTTTTGTTTTTTTCCTGGTAGCCCGCAGTATTTTTTCCTTGAGATTATAATTTTGAAGTTTTGCAATGTTTCTTGGGGTTTTCCTTGTGGAATCTCTTTCTGGAGGTGATCAATCGATTCAATTACTATTTTGTTCTCTGTTTTCCTTGATAATCTCTTAAAGAATGCTATCCAGGCTCTTTTTTTTTTATTGTGGCCTTCAGGTAGACCAATAATTCTTAAATAGTCTCTCCTAGATCTATTTCTAGGTCAATTGTTTTTCCAATAAAGTATTTGACATTTTCTTCCATTTTTTTTATCCTTTATATTTGTTTGACTGATTCTTGATGTCTTATAGAATCATTAGCTTCCATTTGCCCAATTCTAACATTTTTAACATATGATTTTCTTTAGTTAGTTTTTGTATCTCTTTTTTCCATTTGAGTAATTCTGCTTTTCAAGGTGTTGTTTTCTTCAGTGGATTTTTTTGTTTGTTTGTTTTGCTGAGGCAATTGGAATTAAGTGATTTACCCAGGTTAAGTATCTGAGGTCAAATTTGAACTCAGGTCCTCCTGACTTTAGAACTGGTGCTCTATTCACTGTGTCACCTAGCTGCCCTGGCCAATGTGTTTTTTAAGGAATTGATTTCTTCAGAGGGTTTGGGCTTTTTTTTTTTTTTTTTTTTTTTTTTTGCATTTGACCAATTGTATTTTTCAGGAATCATTTTCCTCTTCCAAACTGATGACTCTCATGTATAAGAGATTTGCCACGTGGGCATTTTGGTGTTTTGGACTTCCCTGTCACCATAGTAGCTTTCTATGGTTACAGTTCTTTTCTGCTTCTTACTTATTTTTTTCCCCATTTTTTAAATTTAAGGTCAAGCTCTGCTCCTGGGATCTAGAGGATGCTATCCCAAGTTTCTTGTGCAGCTCTGAGCCTTGGCTTTGAGCCGAGGGGTCCTTTGTTTTTGGTGTCTTGCCCTCAGCAGAGGGTATCCCTACCTGTTCTCTCCAGGCAAACGACCTGGTTTCCCAGGCTGGCAGTTTGCCTTCTGAGCTGGGACTGAGGCTACCCCACTGTTCTGCTCTGCCACTCAGCCAGGACCAAGTGCTCAGGTTCCAATCTGCTGGGATTAGGATTGTCTAGTGTTGCCATTGGAGCTGGGATGAACACTGCTTTCACCCAAATGAAATGTGACCTTTCTTGAAGTCCTTCTAATCTGTCTTGAACTAGAGAGTGGTTTTATTCTGTCAGACTCTGTTCAAAAGCTTGATTTCATATGGTTTTCAGGGGGAAACTAGGAAATCTGGAGCAGCTTCCTAACTGCACTCTGCTATCTTTTTTTTTCTGACATTCTAAGTTGTCTTGGACTGGAAAACTTTTACCCCATTCTCTTGGTCCTGCTCCCCCTCTCCTTCCCCCCGAATTTGTTTTAAGGCTTGATTTTAAGGCTGTTTGGAAGCAAATTTGGGCGAATTCAAGTTAGTCCCTGTATCCACCAGGTTAGTTTCTGCCTTCACCAGCTAGAAGACTTTTTGGAAAAAGGTAGAGATTGAGTGACCAGTAGAAATTAGATAGGCTGAGGAGGGAAGGAATGACATTCCAAGCAGGATGTATTATGGGAGTAAAGATGGAAGGTGATAAGTCAGGTGTCCTTGGCCAGAGAGAGTCAAGAATATTTCTGGAGCTAGGGGAACATAGTGAAGAGTGTCAGATAAATGTGGAGGGCCTTTGATACTTGAAGAGAAGTTTGACTTGCTGTGGGAGGAAAAGTGGAAGAAATGGTGGTTTCTAAACAGGGAAGGATCTAACTAAGAGACAAACTCTATGTATGAAACTCTAATAAGATAAACCGAATAAAGGCAAAGCAAAGTGCCACCGAAATTCAAAAGGCAAGTACACAAGTTACTCGAGATCCCGGACAGGAGCTGCCTGTTAGCTTTCTTTGAATCCTCACCATTCAGCTCAATGCCTGGCGCACAGAAAGTACTTCATAGTGCTTGTTGAGAACAAATTCTGGTAGAAAATATTGTGAAGACGCTTGGAGGAGGATTTTAATTGACTATATACTCAACTTGAGTAAACCGTATAATAGGGCATCTGCAGATTCTAACATGATCTAAATTCTGATTCTCACTGGAAGTGTGATGGATGAATGAAACATTTGTTAAGCGCTTTCTCTGTGTCCTGTACTATGCTAAGACTGGAAGGACAAATAGAAAAGCAAGGCACTCTCAAGGGGTTCATACTCTAAACCGAGGAGACAACACACACACAATAGGATTCAGCTCCAGAGGAAATTGGAAGGGGCTCAAATTTAGAGTCCTAGAAGTCAACAAGATACAACATCAGGTCAAAAGGCAGAACCCAAGAGTCTGAAGAGTATATCAGCAGGGCCAATGGTAAGGAAGGCCTGGAGTTGATCCAAGTAGAGTAAGCCACTATGTCTGAACTTCCGAAATAGTGGGAGAGTGTGGTACCCAGTGGAGACAGCAGCCCACTACGCTGGGAAACAGAGAAGGGGGCTGGAGCATTCCCAGGGAGAAGGCACTGTTTTCTCCTCCAACAGGTCTGTGCCCGGCTAGGAGTAGATTGTCAGGAAGACTGAGGAACAAAAGTATACTCTTCATTATCAGTCTTGGTCTGACTCCATCTGAAGCTCTGGATTCAGTCCAGATTTGAAGAAGCGTATTGACAAGGTGGAGCAGGTCCTGAGAATGATAAATGCATGAGGAAGGACTAGAAACTTCCATTTGGACTATGGATATTTAGCCAAGAAAAAGGTTTTTTTAGGATATGAGGACTACTTTTAAGTATGTGAGGTTCTATCACGTGGAAGAGGGATTTGACCAGCTCTCGGAGCTTGTTATTCCATCATCCACTCCTCAAGACCCTGAGGCCCATACAGGGCATGTCAATACTAGCCATTGGGGTTTCATGGCAAAGAAACTGGAGCATTTGTCATTTCCTTCTCCAGTGGATTAAGTAAAAGGAAATTAAGTGGTTGGTACAGGATCACACAACTAGTAAATGTATGAGGATGGCAGACTCGGGGCTTTATCACTCCAGGCCCTGGGTTCTATCCATTAAGCCACCTAGCTACCTCCAGGTTCTAGGAGTACTGGGTGGAAATTTCAGAGAAAACAATTTCATTTTCATGTGGGAATAGATTTCTTTTCTTTCTTTCTTTCTTTTTTTTTTTTTTTTTTTGGTGAAGCAATTGGGGTCAAGTGACTTGCCCAGGGTCAAACAGCTAGAAAGTGTTAAGCATCTGAGGCCAGATTTTAACTAGGTCCTCCTGACTTCAGGGCTGGTGTTCTATCCATTGCACCAACTAGCTGCTCCTAAGAATAGATTTCTTAACAGTAAAAGTTTAAAAAAAAAAAAAAAGATAAGCTGAGGAATAGGATTGGAAGATTTCTGTCAAGGTTTTTAATCCTGTAGGACAGAGCTTCTCAAAATGGAGTTCAAGTAGCCTTAGGGGTCCCCAAGATCCTTTCAAAAGGATCAGAACTATTTTCCTATTAATACAAGATTTTTCATTTCTAAAACAGTAAATGTTGATAGATATAACCCACATAAAAATCTCTTGGCTGGGGGGGGGGGTGGTCCTTAATAATTTTTGAGTGAGAAGGGATCCAAAAATGCAAAAGTTTGAGAAATGTTGCTACTGAAATTAGATAAATTCAATTCAATTTTTAAAAATTGGTTTAATCATGAACAAAATTTTACACACACACACACACACACACACGTATTTCTGTATGCCTGAAGTACACCAAAAGAGGCTTGTAGATGAAACAATTTCTTGCTGCTTGCTTTTACTAAGTAATCAGTTCCTCACCTTACTTCCCAAGCTGCCCTGCTCGTCTTGACTTCCTCCTGAATGTACCTCTGCTTTCTTCTGTGCATTGAAAAAGCTGGTTCAGAGGCCCTCTTGTATTTTTAGCATCAGTCTTGTTGATCCACCCACCCCACCCCTTCCTCAACGAAATGCTGAGAAAATTAAAAGAAACTAACCCTTGTGACATAGAGTCAAGCAGAAAGAAATCACTAAAATGCCCGTCTCTCTTTGCCCCTGGAGGCCACTGTGGGGCAGCAGGCAGGCGCCAGCTTCGTCCCTGGTCCTCTGGAGGCCCAGCTGGTCAGCACCAACTTTAGAGCTCCAGGGCCACCCACACACTTGTTTACATATTGTTGTCTTTGTAGAAATTATTCCATCTGGTTTTGCTACCCAGACGTTCTTTCGGTTCATACTTCCCAACATTCTCTGAAGTCATTTCTTGTTATTTCTCGTGGCTCAGGAACATCATGTGACACTTATTCACAACAATCATCTAAAGTTCTTAGCTTGAGGGCTCCCACTCCCCTTTCACTATCTAAGACTTTGTCTCACCAGTGACCATTCCCTCCCTGGTAGGAGAAGGGAGCCTGACATCTGAGCTCCTTTCTATCTCTGAGAGATTGTGAACTGGGGATTCAGCTGAGATCATCTCTATTCCATGTTCTAAGGCCCCTTCCAGCCTTGGCATTCCCTGTTCTAAAGGGTCTCCCTCCAGCTTCCTCACTACAATCCCTTCTACCTGAAGGTTCTGTGTCCTGAGGCCCTTCTAGCCCATATATTACTTCCAGTCCAGACATGCTCTGTTCTAAGTCTTCTCTCAGCTCTTGACATTCCCTATTCTAAGGCCCCTCCCAACCCAGACATTCCCTGTTCTAAGGCCCCTCTGAGATCTGACCTCTCCTGTTCTAAGGCTCCTCTCAGCTCTGACATTCTCTGTTCTAGAGTTCCTTTGAGTACAGATATTCTCTGTTGTAAGGCCCCTCTGAGTTCTGATATCCCTTGTTCTAAGGCCCCTTCAGCCCAAACATCCCCTGTTCTAAGGCCTCTCCCAGCCCTGACATCCTCTGTTCTAACCCCCTCCAGCTCTGACATCCCCTGTTCTAAGCCCCCTCCCAGCCCTGACATCCTCTGTTCTAAGCTCCTCCCAGCCCAGACATCCCCTGTTCTAAGGTTCCGCCCAGATATCCCCTGTTCTAAGGCCCCTCCAGCTTTGATACCCCCTGTTCTAAGGCCTCTCCCAGCCCTGACATTCCCTGCTCTAAAGGATCTCCCTCCATCCACGTTCTACCCTCCCTTCTAGCTGAAGGTTCTGGGTCCCCAGGCCCTTTGGGTCCGTCCCCACGGCCCTGCTCTGTTCCTTCTCCACACGATGAGCCCAGTGTGGATATTGTCCACAGGCGCCTTCCAAGCATTTACTAAAAGCCTCCTTTGTGCTGGGCCCTGGGGAGCTGGAGGCTGGGAGGGGGAGAGGGGAAGCAGGCGTGGGTGGATGGGGGAAGGCAGGAGCAAACGGGCGAGCCTCCCCAGTAAACGGGTGGGAGGGCCGGGCCTAGGCCCAGGCCTCGGGGAGCTGAGCCCAAGGCGCCCCTCACCCCTTCCCCTCTCACAGTCGGAGATCCCCGTGCCCAACATCATCGAGTCGGCCTTCTACTTCGAGCAGGCGGGCGTGGGGCTCAACTCGGACGAGACCTTCCGCATCTTCCTGGCCCTCAAGCAGCTGGTGGAGCAGCAGCCCATCCAGACGTGCCGCTTCTGGGGCAAGATCCTGGGCCTGGAGCGCAACTACCTGGTGGCCGAGGTGGAGTTCCGCGAGGGCGAGGAGGAGGAGGTGGAGGAGGAGGGTGAGGAGCTGGTGGAGGGGGCGGGCGAGGCGATGGAGGGCCGCGACGAGGAGGAGGGCGAGGAGGACGAGGAGAAGGAGGTGGACGAGCCGCCCAAGTCCACGTGGAAGCCCCCGCCCGTGATCCCCCGCGAGGAGAGCCGCACCGGGGCCAACAAGTACCTCTACTTCGTGTGCAACGAGCCGGGGCGCGGCTGGAGCAAGCTACCCCACGTCACGCCCGCGCAGATCGTCAACGCGCGCAAGATCAAGAAGTTCTTCACGGGCCGCCTGGAGACGCCCATCATCAGCTACCCGCCCTTCCCCGGCACCGAGGCCAACTACCTGCGCGCGCAGATCGCGCGCATCTCGGCGGGCACGCAGATCAGCCCGCTCGGCTTCTACCAGTTCGGGGAGGAGGAGGGGGACGAGGAGGAGGAGGGCGGCGCCGGGCGCGACAGCTACGAGGAGAACCCGGACTTCGAGGGCATCCCCGTGGTGGAGCTCGTGGACTCGCTGGCCAACTGGGTGCATCACACCCAGCACATCCTGCCCCAGGTAGGCCGGGGGAGGGGGGAGAGAGCCGAAGAACTAGGGGGGAGGGGGCGCCTGGAACGCGGCCTGCCCCAAATCGGATGACCCGGGGAAAGTGCTTTGCCACTTGAAGGAGCTTAGGAAATATCCCCCTTATTACTAGCCATTATGGCCCAAGGTCACACGGAGAGTTGTTAGTGGGGTGGTGGGAAATAGCAGTAGTAGCAGCAGTAATAGTGAGAGTAACAGCGGCAGCGATAGGGATAGTAATCGTACTAATAGTAGCAGCAGTAGCAGCAGTACTAGTGAGAGTAACAGCGGCAGCGATAGGGATAGTAATCGTACTAATAGTAGCAGCAGTAGGAATAGTAGTAATAACAGCAGCCGCAGCTGGAGTGGTACTAGCAGCCCCAGCAGCAGCAGTAGGAACAGTAATGGTAGCAGCGGCAGCAATTGTAAGTTAGTAGTTAGTACTACTAAGTAGTACTAGTAGTAGTTCCAGTTAGTAGTAACAGTAGCAGTTGTGACAGTAGTAGTTACAGCAGCAACAGTGGGAAGAGTATTAGGAACAGCAGCAGCAGCAGCACCAGTAGTACCAGCAGTTGTAACAATAGTAGTAGGAGCAACAGCAGTAGGAACAGTAATAGTAACAGCAGCAGTTGTAATAGTAATAGCTTTCAGGCTCTGACCCAGATCTGGGGCTCACCAGGGTCGCTGCACCTGGGTGAATCCCAACCAGAAGTCCGAGGAGGAAGAGGAGCTGGGTGAAGAAGAGGAGAAGGCCGATGAACCAGATGAGGCGGAACAGGAAATTGGACCCCCCCTCCTGACCCCATTGTCTGAAGATGCAGGTACTGAGGTTGCCTCCCCTACCCCCCTGGCTTCTCTCCTTCTCCCTCCATTCCCCCATCTTTTCAGCTCTTCATCCTTCATCCTCTTCTGAGCTCCTGTAATCTCCTCACTTGGTCTGCTTTCTCCAGGAAGCCCTCCCTGCTGCCTCTAACCCACAAGGATCTCAGCATGGTCTGGGAATGTGATAGGGGAGGGGGAAGAATTTTTCCCTAATCAAAGGTCAGGAGGTTCCCTGAGCCGAGACATTGCCTTATTTTCTGGGCTTCTGAATTCAGTAAGCATTTATTCAATCTTTTAGCCCTTGTGTTGCCGAGAGGGGTACAAAGATATTAAGAGTCTCTGCTCTCAAAGGCGTCCAATCTAATGGGAAGGAGAAATAAATGTCAGAAAGTACTCGCCATCCTTTCCCCACCCCCTTTTATAAAGACACAGGGCACCTGGGAATGGAGGTCGGGGAGCAATATCTTCGTGCACCATCAGGTGGTCCTCTAGGCTCTCTCTATAAGTTCACTCCCACTCATCTACAGGTATCCACAGAGTAGTTCTATAACAGCTCTCTTAAGTTTTCTCTCATTATCTCCTTGGGCAGGAGGCACTATTATTGTTCCCACTTTATAGATCAGAAAACTGAGGCAAAGAGAGATTAAGCTGTTTGCCCAGAATTACAATGGAAGTGAGCATCTGAAGCCAACTTTTTACTTGGGTCTCACTTTTGAGCTCCCATGCACTATGGGAGTTCTGTGCAAATGTATTAAGCAAATTCAAATAGACAGGTCATCCCTGGTGCCTTCCCAGATTCCTTTTACTTTGGACTAGGAATCAATTCTCTCCAAAAACATAATTTACCAGTAGGGCTCAATAGTCCCATTCTTTCCTGCTCACACACTAAATCCATCTTCCCCATTCGCTCACGCTAAACCCATCTTCCCCATTCGGCCTGAAACCAATAAAGTGAATTTATCGGATTGGCGATCTAGATTAAATGGAATTTTAAATTGAAAATGAGAATGGGAACGATGGCTTGAAACTTCTAAGTAGTCACCTCGCCGCTCCTACTGAGATTGCAACTCCCCCAAGCATTTCTCCTGGATCTGGTTTTTTAAATTCTATTTTATTCTTTTCTCCAAGTAACAAACATTTATCTTCTCTTCCTGCTCTCCCGACCCTCTCTGTCAAAGAGGGAGAGAGGAAAGAAAAACCTTGTTCCAAGCAAAGGAGATTCCCTCATTCACAGTTTAAATCCCTCCCCTCCCTGTCAGGAATTGAGGAGCACGCTTCATCTTCAGTCCCGTGGAATCATAGTTTCTCATAGCGTGGACGAGGGTCTAGAGTCTTTCAAAGTGGTTTTCTCTCTAATGCTCTTATTATTATTATTTTGTTAATAATAGCTTTTGATTTTTCAAATCTATGCAAAAATAGTTTTCAACACTCACTCTGCAAAACTTGGTGTTCCATTTCACCCACTCACTTTCCACCTCCCGTGGACAGCAAATAATCCAGTATAGATTATACACGTATGATTCTTCGAAACATATTTCCATTTATCATGCTGCACAAGAAAAATCAGATCATAAGGGAGGAAAATGAGAAAGAAAAAAAAAAGCAACATAATGCTCTTATTATTGTATTGTATTTTTCTCTTGCTTCTCTCTGCCTCCATTCATAAAGGTCTTCCTAGGTTTTTCTGTTCATTGGTGCAAAAAATATCCCATTACATCCACATGTTGTGTTTGATCATCTCCTTGGTTTCTAGTTCATTGTCAATGTAAAAAGAGCTACTATAAATATTTTGTACATATGGCCTCTCTTGTTTGTATATTGTTTCTCTTGGTAGAGGGGAAGCCTCTCTTTTCCCTTTGATCGGATCCCTGTTGCTTATCTTCAGAAAGCCTGGCAAATAGTAGGCGTTTAATAAATGCTTGCTGACTCATCGGCAAAAGTGCTATATGCTTAGTGATGTTGCTGAATTTTACCATAAGCTTCAAAGGTTCTTTAGGAAAATGCTTTCAGTATCTTGGCTTCAGAGTCACAAAGAGAAAGGGGAGAACAGTCTCTCACCAGACTTCAGCTCCTCCTGGAGCTGCCCCCCCCACCCATCCACCCCCCCAGCATGGCCAGTGGCTGGCAGCTTGCATGGCTCTGGTGGAGTGTACAAAGAGCAGCTCTCCGAGCCAGGAGCAGCCGGGTTCAAGTATCGCCTCGGAAACATATCTACTGTGTGACCTTAGATGGGTAACTTATCCCCAAGACCCTGGACAGCACCCTGAGACTACATAAGGAGCAGAAGTGAATGAAGTGAGCTTCCTTACTTGGGAGATCCCTATGCCAGGGAAATCACAGCTCCCAACCCTCCCCCTAGATTATGTGCATGCTGATGTGTGTTATATTCCCCCCCAGAATAGAGGTCAGGGACTGGTTCAAGTATACAAGTATTTATTAAGCACCTACTGTGTGCCAGGCAGGGTGCTAAGCAGGGGGGTGGGGGGATGGGGGAAACAATCCCAAGCCTTAAGAAGCTCACAGTCTGATGGGGGAGGAGGGGACAACATGCAAACAACACAGACACGATGTGGGCAGGATAAGTTGGAAAACCAGAGGAGAGGATGGGGAAAGGCTTCTCACACAAATGGGCCTTGGAGCTGAGATCTGAAGGAAGGAGAGAATTGTGGGCGTGGGGATCAGCCAGTGAAGATGGCCAGGCGGGGGCTGGAGGAACAGCAAGGAGGCCGGTGTCAGGGGTCAGGTTCTGCGCTCTGTCGCTCCTTAATACACATGGTGTACCCTGGAACCTTCACCTGTGGATCCCACCGTGTCTTTGGCCTCTCCCTCTCTGCCCCGTTTCACAGGATGGCCTTAGTCCTTACAGAGGCTGACCCTCTGTGGATGGGGGAAGGCAGAAGCAAATGGGCGAACCTCCCCAGTAAACGGGTGGGAGGGCCAGGCCTAGGCCCAGGCCTCGGTGAACTGAGTCTGAGGTACCCCTCACCCCTTCCCCTCTCACAGTCGGAAATCCCCGTGCCCAACATCATCGAGTCGGCCTTCTACTTCAAGCAGGCGGGCTTTCTGTCTCTCTGTCTCTCTGCTCTTTCTCTCCCTCTCCCTGGCTCTGTGTATATCTCTCTGTCTGGCTCTTGGATGTTTTAAACTCAGCATGTGCAAAAGTGAACTTAGCATCTTTGCTCTAAACCCTTTCCCGCTCTGATTCCTCTTATTTTTATGGAGGACAACACCCCTCCGGGTCCCCCAAGCTCACAACCCAAGAGTCATCCGGACTCACTATCTCTCACCCCCCATGTCCAATACCGGGGCAAGACCTGGCAACGTCACCCCTGCCACAGCTCTCTCCTGTGCCTCCTTCCCTGTGACAGCCTTTCTCCTGGTCACCTTGCATCTGTCCCATTGTAACAGCTGCTGAACGTGGGGGGGAGGGGGCGATCTGCCCTAAGGGGCTCCACCTTACAGCTGACCCTCAATTCGGACACTAGAATGAGTTTTCCTAAAGCACAGGCCTGACCGTGTCTCACACACTCACACACACACACACACACACACAAATTCAATAAACCCCGGGAGCCTTTCCCCTCCCCTCCCCAATTTCTTGGTCCAGAATAACAAGCTCCTCGTCGCTTCTTCCACCTTTTGAAAGATGGAAGTCATCAGCAGGAGCCGGGTGGGGAGGCGAAAGGCTTGGCTTTCCCCCCCCTCCTCCCCACTGGACCTCCCCCTCCCCCACCTTGGAGCCCAAGGGATTAAAGTGCTACTCAGGATGCAATCTCTGCTCCGACCACCAGGTGGCGGCCGGAGACCAAGCTGCTCCGCCTCTCTCCTGAGCCGGGAGTGAGCAGGTTGGAGAAGCTTTGGACACTTGCCACAAGAAACAGCCTGGCTCCCACAGCTTGGCCCTGGGAGGGTCCGGGTGGGGGACAGAGACAGACAGACAGAAAGAAAAACAGAGACACAAAGAGACAGAGATAGAGACTGATAGAAACAGAGAGACATCCATACAGGATGACAGAGACAGACAAAGACAGACATGGAGAAACAGAAAGACAGATCTATAAAGGGACAGACACTGAGAGACAGATAGACATGGAGAAACATAGAAGCAGAGACAGAGGCAGAAGCAGAGATAGAGAAATAGAAAGAGACAGACAGAAACTGACCCAAAGAGACAGGAGGCAGAGACAGTCAGATAGAGGCAGAGACAGAGTTAAATAAACACAGAGATAGAGACTGTCACAGAGAGACACAGACAGAAACTGACACAAAGAGAGAGGCAGAGACAGAAATATAAACAGAGGCAGACATACAGAGAGAGAGAGACAGGGAGAGAGATTTTATTAGTTGATTACCAGCATTATGTGAAGTGCTGGGGTATAAATATAGGCAAGAAGCTTGGAGGACACAGCCTGTATACAGAAAATGAGGACCAGAAATCAGAAACAAAGCCAATGTTCCCTTGGTAGAGAGATACTCTGACTAGGTAAGACATTTCCCTCTCTCAGTACAGGTTGGAGCCTTCTCTTCAAGAAGCTCAGTTTTAGCATCAACTGGGGCACTCACAGGTTAAATGACTTACCCAGGGTCACACAACAAGGATTTGACCCCAGTCTTTTTCTGGTTACCAGGCTACCTTGCTATGCTGCCTTTCTTAATCTAGAGAGTTCAATATATAATATATAGTAAGCCATTTCCAGAGGCCAATACTAGGGGAAGAGAGGGGCAGTAAAAACATCTGGAAAGAGGCGGTGCACAAATTGTATTCTGAGGGATTTTGTGCATTTGGTGAAGCAGAGCTGAGGAAGAAGGGCAGCCCGAGTGTGGGGGACAGCTTGTGCAAAGGCATGGAGGGGAGGGAGGAGTGCATACAGGGGATGGACAGCAAGGAGACCAGTTGGTCCATAAGCCAAAGTGTGTGAAAGAGAATCAAGCAAAAGGAAATTAATGTGGTTAGATGGTATGGACCCAGATTGTGAAGGGTTATTAAAAAAAAAAATGAGGAATGATATTTTGCCCTAGAGGTAATAGGGAACCAAGGAAGCTTCTTGAGCAGGAAAATGGCGGAGCAAGACCTATGATTTGGGAAGGTCAACTTTGTCCCCCGTGTGGAGGATGAGTTGCAGAGGGGAGGAACTGGAGGTAGAGAGATGAGGTAGGGTTATCAAACTCACAGGAACTGATAAGAAACCTTAGAAAGAATGTGGAGAGAAAAGAGGACCCAGCCCTCAGACACATCCTCACCCCACCGTGGGCTGGTTCGTGAATACAGCAAAGGAGACCAAGAAGAAATGGCCAGATCAGTAAAACAATCAGGAGAGACTAATGTCCTTAAAACCTACAAAATTAGACTAAGCATTAATTTTTACAATTTTATTTAATGTATTTTTAAACTTTATTTTTAACATACATTGCTTTATGAATCACATTGGGAGAGAAAAGTCAGCAAAAGCGAAAAACCCTGAGAGAGAAAAAGCAAACAGAAAAAGGAAGTGAAACAAAGCATGTGTTGATTTACATTCAGTCTCCTTAGTTCTTTCTCTGGATGCAGATGGCATCTTCTGTCAAGTCTATTGGGATTGCTTTGGATCACCGAACCACTGAGGAGAACCAAGTCTTTCATAGTTGATCATCGCCCAGTTTCACTGTTACTGTGTATAGCGTATTCCTGCTTCTGCTTGTTTCGCTCAGCATCAGTTCATGTAAATCTTTCCAGGCCTTTCTATAATCAGCTCATTCATCATTTTTTATAGAACAGTAATATTTCACTACCTTCATATACCACAACTTGTTCAGCCATCCCCCATTGATGGGCAGCCACTCCTTTTCCAATTCTTTGCCCACATTCAGTTCCCACGGTCCTCTCTCTGGGTGTAGATGGCTCTTTTCATAACAAAGATCATTAGAGCCGGCCTGGATTATCTCATTATTGAGAAGAGCCAAGTTCCTCACAGTTGATCATCATATAATCTTGATCCCCTGGTTCTATTCATTTCACTTAGCATCAGTTCATGTAAGTCTCTCCAGGCCTCTCTAAAATCATCCTGCTGATCATTTCTTATAGAACAATAACATTTATATGCCACAACTTATTCAGCCATTCTCCAACTGATGGGCATCTACTCAGTTTCCAGTTTCTTGCCACCACAAACAGGGCTGCCACAAACATTTTTGCACATGTGGGTCTCTTTCCTCCTTTGTGATCTCTTTAGGACACAAGCCCAGTAGAAACACTGCTGGATCAAAGAGAATGCACAGTTTGATAGCCCTTTGGACATAATTCCAAATTGCTCTACAGAATGGTTGGATCGGTTCACAACTCCGCCAACAATGTATCAGTGTCCCGGTTTTCCCACATTCCCTCCAACATTTGTCATTATCTTTTCCCATCATCTTAGCCAATCTAAGATGGTGTATAGTAGTACCTTAGAATTGTCTTAATTTGCATTTCTCTGATTGATAGTGATTTAGAGTACCTTTTCATGTGACTAGAAATGGTTTCAATTTCTTCATCTGAAAATTGTCTGTTCATATCCTTTGACCATTTATCAATTGGAGAATGGCTGGAATTCTTAGAAATTTGAGTCAATTCTCTATATGATCTAGAAACGAGGCCTTTATCAGAACCCTTAAATGTAAAAATTTTTTCCCAGCTTATTGCTTCCTTTCTAATCTTTTCTGCATTGGTTTCATTTATACAAAACCTTTTAAACTTAATATAATCAAAATTATCTTATTTTGTATTCAATAATATACTCCAGTTTTTCTTTGGCCACAAATTCCTTCTTCACAGATCTAACAGGTAAACTATCCTTTGTTCTTCTAATTTGCTTATAATATCATTCTTTATCTCTAGATTATGAACCCATTTTGACCTTATCTTGGTATCTTTTTTAACCTTATCTTGGTATCCTGTGTTAGGTGTGTGTCAATACCTAGTTTCTGCCATACTAATTTCCAATTTCCCCAGCAGTTTTTGTCAAATAGTGAATGCTTATCCCAAACACTAGGGTCTTTGGGTTTGTCAAACACTAGATTACTATAGTTATTGACTATTTTGTCCTGTGAACCTAATCTATCCCACTGATCAACTATTCTTTTTCTTAGCCAGTACCAAATGGTTTTGATGACCACTGCTTTATAATATAGTTTTAGGTCTGGGAAGGCTAGGCCACATTCATTTGCATTTTTTCATTAATTCTCTTGATGTTCTTGACCTTTTGTTCTTCCAGGTAAATTTTGTTATTATTTTTTCTAGAACTGTAAAATAATTTCTTGGAAGTTTGATTGGTATGGCATTAAATAAATAGATTAATTTAGGTAATATTGTCATTTTATTTATATTCTCTCAGCCTACACATAAACACTTGATATTTTTCCAATTTATTAAAACTCAATTTATTTGCGTGAAAAAATGTTTTGTAATTGTGTTCATGTAGTTCTTGACTTTGCCTTGGCAGGTAGATTCTCAAATACTTTATACTATCGACATTTATTTTAAATGGAATTTCTCTTTGTATCTCTTGCTCTGCTGGATGTTGTAGTCATATATAAAAATGCTGATGATTTATGTAGATTGATTTTGTATCCTGCAACTTTGCTAAAGTTGTGAATTGTTTCTAGTAGTTTTTTAGTTGATTCTCTCTCTTCTCTCTCTCTTTTTTTTTTTTTGCTGAGGCAATTGGGGTTAAGTGACTTGCCCAGGGTCACACAGCTAGGAAATGTTAAGTATCTGAGACCAGATTTAAACTAAGGTCATCCTGACTTCAGGGGTGGTGCTCTATCCACTGTGCCACCTAGCTGCCCCCACTTAGTTGATTCTCTAAGTATACCATCATATCATCTACAAAGAGTGATAATTTGGTTTCCCCCTTAAGTATTCTAATTCCTTTAACCTCTTTTTCTTCTCTTATTGCCAAAGCTAACATTTCTAATACAATATTGAATCATAATGGTGATAGTGGGCAACCTTGTTTTCATCCCTGATCTTATTGGGAATGGTTCTAGTTTTTCCCCATTACATATGACACTTGTTGATGGTTTTAAATAGATGCTATTAATCATTTTAAGGAAAAGGAAAACTATTCCTATACTCTCTAATTTTTAGTAGGAATGGGTGATTTTGTTATTTTGTCAAATGCTTTTTCTGCATCTATTGATATGATTTTTGTTAGTTTGGTTATTGATATAGTCAATTACGCTAATAGTTTTCCCAATATTGAACTGCATTCCTGGTATAAATCCTATTTGGCCATGGTGTATTATCCTGGGGATGACTTGCTGTATAATCTCTTTGCTAATATTTTATTTATTTTTACATCAATATACATTAGGGAAATTGATCTATTATTTTCTTTTTCTGTTTTGACCTTACCTGGTTTCAGTATCAGCACCATATCTGTGTCATAAAAGAAATTTCCTATTCCCTATTTTTTCCAATAGTTTGCATAGTATTGGAATTAATCATTCTTTAAATGTTGGATAGAATTCACATGTAAATCTATCTGACCCTGGAGATTTTTTCTTAGGGAGTTGATTAATAACTTGTTCAACTTTTTTTCCTAAAATGGGACTATTTAAGTAATTTATTTCCTCTCTTGTTAATCTGAGCAATCTATAGTTTTGTAAGTATTTCTCCATTTCACTTAGGTTATCAGATTTGTTTACGTTGCTCTAATTTCCTCTTCATTGGTGGAATATTCAAAGAGAACACTTTCAATGCAGAAATGAGGTCAGAGGCTTGATTGCAAAAGAATGAAGAGGTAACAAGAAAAAACAGCTTTTTCTAGGAGCCTGGTAGGGATGGAGAGGAGGAAGCACAGGTTGAGAGCTTGAGGGCATGTTAGCTCCAAGGGGAGAACATTTCTGTTAGTGGGGATCTGGACATATTTGGAAGTTGGGAAGAATGGAGCTGGTGGGTGAATGGGATAAGGAGCTTTCCAATCAGGTATGGGCCAAGAGGGGCTGTAAAGGAGAGCTCCTGAAAGAGGGGATGGGAGGGATGGGATCAAGGCGCTAAGAAGAGGCACTGACATTTGCAAGAAGGACCACCTCTTCTTCAGAGACTGTTGTAAAGCAGGAGAGAATGGGGTAATGGAGAGATGACTTGAAGTGTCAAGAGTAGAGAAGAGGGAGTTCATGATGGGTGGCTTCTTTTTTTTCCCAGTGATATATGAGTTGAAGTCCTCAGATGAGAGGGATTGCATTTAGGTTTGTTTCACTAAAAGACTCAAAATGGGGGCAGCTAGGTGGTGCAGTGGATAGAGAACCAGCCGTGAAGTCTGGAGGACCTGAGTTAAAATCTGACCTCAAAAACTCAACACTTCCCAGTTGTGTGACCCTGGGCAAGTCACTTAACCCCAATTACCTCAGGTAAAGAAAAAGATTCAAAATGAATGAATTATAGCAGTTCAAAGTGGCAAGGAGTGCTACTCTTGGGTCTGAAACTCACTCTTCAAACTTTTTACTACAATGAAAACAAAATAGAAATGTCAACTTAAATTTTCTGTGCCATGGTTTCTTAATCTGTAAAATGAGGCAGGTTGGATTTTATGATCTTTGAACACTGAATCTGACACTCAATGGCTTTAAAACACCCTAGCAGCAATATCCCCTTCACTCTCCAGTCAGCCTGAAATCTTAATTCCCCCCCCCCCATATATTCTTCTCAGTTTTTCTACAGATATACCACTAGAATATATGGAGGAGAGGGAGAGGATCACTCTCCAGCATTTTGATCTCAAAAGGTGAAGAATGAGGAATGATTTATGTCTTTGACTCCCTATATTCCCCAACATCTGGCTTCTCCTGGCTCCTCACTGTCCTAGCCAGCAGCTCAAAGTTAAGGGTGTGCTGGATATCCCACAGGCTGGTCCCTGGAGGTCTTATGGTGAAGTCCTTGCCAGCTTATCTGGCATGTATCTCATGCATCATCTGAGGGCATCTAGTGGTGTTTCTTCCTCCCTTCCTCCCTCCCTTTTTTCCTTCTTCCCTCCTTCCCTCTTTTCCTCCCTCCCTCCCTTCCTTCCTTCTTTCCTGGGGAGGGAAGAATGCATATTCCTTCCCCATTCCCCTGAAAGATGTTGGGTTCTCAGCAAAATCCCTTTAAGTATATCTGAATACCTGCACATGTGCATCACAAACATAATGTAAACAACAGGATTCAGCCCATTTGAGGCAATTCTCCTATCAGGTATTATGTGCCATTTACACACCTTCCAACTCACTTTTTGGGCCATAAACAATGCTACAAAAAGCAAAGAGCAACTGCTGCACCAACATCTAAGTTACTTGCAAAACTGCATTTGTACCTGAGGCAATTTTGTCTTGGTGCATAAGGCAATAAATAAACCCTAAGACAGCAAAAAAAAAAACAAAAAAAACAAAAAATAAAAACCGCACAGCTAATGACCCTGTGGAGTTCCACTAGTGCACAAGCAAATAGAAAGCATCCATGTCACCTCCGCCTTCTCTTTGCCTTTACCTGTTCTGAATCATTTGTTAACTCAGGGCTCCAAGGGGATGAAAATTGAAGGAGAAAGAAATGGAAGAAAGATGGGGAGGGAAGGGAAGGGAAGGGAAGGGTGGTAGAGAGAAACAGAGGGAGGTAGGAGGGGGGATGGGAAGGGACAGATGATGATGATGAGGATGATGATGATGATGATGACTGATAGTTTCTAAGCTCTTCCCCTTCACTTAGTTTTGGGGATGTGAGCTCACAGTGGGCATGTGTTCTAGACTAGGCAGCTACATATTTGGAGGGAGTGAAAGAAATCCAGATGCTGGCATTTGAAATTCACTTTTATTCTCCATCCTTTCCCATGAATATGAGTCTTTTTTTTTCCCTATCCTTTGGGACACTGGGAGACCAATGGTTGCTACAGTCAGAATGAGGCTCTGGGCTCACGGCTTTTCATGATTAACTTTATGATTCTTGACTCTTTATTCCAGATAAATTCATTATTATTTTTCAAGCTCTATAAAATAATCCTTTGGGTTTAATTAGCAAGATAATGAACAAGGAAATTAATTTTGGTGGTGCTGACATTAATTACATTAGCTGAAACTATCCATGAGCAGTTAATATTTCTCCAATTATTGATCTAAAATAATAGTATTTAGATGATACTATGAAGCAGCTAAGTGATGAAACAGAGGCCTAGATCTGAAGTCAAGAAAACCTGAGTACAACCTCCGAAATTGCTAGCTGTATGATTTTGGGGAGGTCACAGCCTCCGTTTGCCTTAGTTTCCTCAATTGTAAAAAGGGATAATAACAGCTCCTATTTCCCAGAGTTGTTTTAAGGTTCCAATGTGATAATATTTATAAAGCTCCTAGCTCAATGCCTGACATATACTATGTGCTATATAAATGCTAGCTATTATTAATAGCTTGCATTCAAATAAAACACTATGATTTGCAAAGTGCTTTACATATTATCTTATTTGATCCCTATAACTCTGTGATGTAGATGCTGTTATTATCTTCATTTTACAGATGAGGACACTGAGGCTGAGAATTATTGACTTGTCCATGATCACACAGCTAAGTGTCTGATTCAGGATTTGAACCTGTCTTCCTTCAGTATTTTATCTGCTGTGCCATGTAGCTGTTTTTATCTTTGCAAAGAATGTTTTGCATTGGAGTCTTGGTAGATAGACTCCCAAATATTTTATATCTTACAGGATATTTTAAATGAATTTTCTCTTTCCAGCACTTCCTACTGCATTTTGATAATTTTTGCAGATTTATTTTATAGTCTGTAACTTTGCTGAATTTAATTCTTAAATATTTCTAGTTGGCTTTTTAGGACTTTCTAATAAAATCATTATATCATCTATAAAAAGTGTACTTTTATTTCCTTTTAACCTCACTTTCTTTTTTTTTTTTTTTATCTTCTTGAGCTAATATTCCTAGAACTATGTTAAATAATAGTGGTGATAGGGCATCCTTTCTTTTCCTCTGAAAGGCCTCTCACTTTATTCCATTACAAATATTTGCTTTTGGTTTTAAGTAGATCCATTTATTCCTGTGCTTTCTAATGTTGTTTGATGGTATTGTTGTTTTAACAAAGACAGAGATTGGATTTTGTGTTTTAAAAAAAATCTTTTTTCCATCTACTGATATAATCATATGGTTTTCATTATATATTAGGGGTTTTTAAAAATCTTTTTAACCCACCCAAACATCTCAAACCCATCCTTGAATTATTTATATTTTTAAAATTAATTACATTTATAGTTCTCTTTATGTTGAACAAACTATATTCCTGATAGAAATTCAAATTGCAGTAGATAGTAAATAATCTTATTAATGTTATTGTGGATTATTTGCTAACATTTTTATTTAAAATTTTTACACTGATATTCATTAGGTATATTGGTCTATAATTTTCTTTTCTCTGCTTTATCTGCCTAAGATGGAGTGAATTAGCCCATGTTGGAGATCAAAGATCAAAGGCTCCTTGCTAATCAGACATGGAATTAGGATCACAGATGTCTGTACCAAATCATCTACTTTGTGGCTTAATTGAGAGGTTGATTTGTTTTTAAGTTTTTTTTTTAGTTGCATGCCCAATTTGTTAATTTGTTCTTTCTAGGACCCTTTGAGTTCAGCCAGCAATTGGGGGTTTAAGTGACTTGCCCAGGGCCACACAGATAGGACGAGTTAAGTGTCTGAGGTAAAATTTGAACTAGCTTCCTCCTGACTGCAGGGCTGATGCCCTATCCACTGGCCACGCAGTTGCCCCCATCTCCTTATTGTAGTAGTAACTGAATCTTTTTGTTTCAATTGGGTTTCCTGTAGATAAGATGGTGTGGATTCTATTTTCTAATGCATTCTGCTACACATTTCTTTTTTATGGATTAGTTCCATTCACCTTTATGGTTGTGAATATTATTGTGTATTTCCTTCCATATTCTCCTACTGTATTTTTTTTCTCACTTTGCTTTCACTTTTCCTTCTTCAATAAGTAGAAATTGGTTAAAAAATATTGAGTGTGCTTGACACTCTTGACCTACGCATAAAATAGCTTGTTCTGTTTTATTGCAGTTCTTCTTTTCTCTTTTCTCTACCTCAATCCCAGGTTTTAACTCTCCTTTCTCTTTTTTCGTTCCTGCTCCTTGACATTCCCCTTCCAACAATGGCATTTCTTTTAAGACCATTCTGTTACAAATCCCGTACTCCCTTTTAAATCCTGATTTCTTTCTTTCTTATACCTGTCTCCTATTTCTTTTATGAGTTAAATATTTTTCTATATTATTTTACTGAATTTTATATCATTAACATTTCCTAATCATCTTTTAAAAATATTTATTTAAAATTAAAATTAAATACAAAATAAGAAAAAATAACAAAATAAAAGACAAAAAAACATTGTCATGTGCCCAACAGAATATCAAAATATGTAACAATAAATTTCCCTTTCAAGAAAGCATATATAATAATCAAAGAGATGATATTCATGATTGTCTATCTCTTAGCTTCCTTGTAGAATGTTATTCTTTTGTTCTCTGTTAGGCATTTTTTACCTTAATTCTTTTTTCCCCTTTCATTTCCTTCACCTTCCCCAAGCAGGCTACAATTAAGCACAGATATATTTATATATACATGTACATATATGTGCATATAGTATATATATATATACACACACACATACCTACATTCATACATATTCATATATACAATTCATATCCACACAGAGACATATATGTATAAATGTATTTACACATGTAAACATGCATCATTTCTAAACTATTAAGATGGCTAACATATAATGTAGATTTCTCTCTTGATTGAATCTTATTGACTGATTTTCTCTCTGAGATCAATGATCACTAGCCCTACTTTTATTAATTTCTAATAAATTCTACTCCCAATCTTTGTTGAAGTATTTGTGTATATCTCTTATATCCTATCCCTGCTAACTTCTCTACTTTAATTCTACTACTTAACTTGCCTTGCTATTACTCCCTTATTTTCTCCTCTCCATTCTTTCCTTCCCTCATTATTCCATTCCCAGTAATCTACACACCTTTTCCTACTGCCATAAATCTATACATCCTTCTATTACCGGGCTTTATATGCTATTCCCTTATTTATTTATAGATTTTGGAGGGTGCTGTACCCTTCATGACACACACACATATAATATGTAGCTAACCCATTCCTGATGTAAATACATTTTCAGAACTATGAGCCTTCGTGCCTCTGCATCTTTCTTCCTCTGTATCAGATTTATATAACACAATTACTATTTTTACCTTTTCCTAGATAGTTTTGCTTTTTAGAGTCAGATCATACTTGCTTTTGAACCTGTCTTTCTTTTGAGCTACCCAATTACTAATGTCAATCTTAACTACAAGGTGTTTATTTCCATGCACAACACATAAAACAATTTGTCCATGTTGACTCCCTTAAAATTAATCTTTGATGTTGGCTCTTATATGTTAAATTTTCTATTGGTTGAGACAAAGTCCTGAAAATCTGCAATTTCATTGAATGTCCATTTTTTTCATTCACTATTAGTTTTGCTGGATATATTTTTGGCTTCAGGCCTAGTTCTTTTATATATTATCCCAGGACCTGAGTTTTTTAATGTAGCTGCTGATAAATTCTGTACAATTCTAATTGTAGCTCCATCCTATTTGAATTGCTTTTTTGGGTTGGTTTCTTGCAAAATTTTCTCTTTGATCTGGGGATTTTGAAATTTGATAATAATTTTTTTTGAATTTTCCACATAGGATCTCTTTGGTGACAGGTAGATATATTTTTTATTTCTATTTTCCCCTTATGTCCTATCACTCCAGGACAATTTTCTTTAATTATTTCTTACATTATTGTGTCATGGTCCTTTTTTTGGTCTCAATTTTTAGGTAATCCAATTATTCTTATATTTTCTCCTCTTGATCTCTTTTCCAGATCTTTTGTTGTTCTTATAAAATATTTCATATTCTTTTCTATTGTTTCATTATTTATCTTTTCTTTTGTTATTTCTTGCTCTCATAGCTTCCCTTGCCACTTTTAATTTTCAAAGAATTATTTTCTTCTCTAAGACTCTGTATCAAACAGTTCTCTTGTTGCACAGCAAGAATTGGATTCAGAAGGTAAAAATAACCCAGGAAGAAAAACAAAAATGCAAACAGTTTACATTCATTTCCCAGTGTTCTTTCTTTGGGTATACCTGCTTCTGTCCATCATTGATCAACTGGAACTGAATTAGATCTTCTCTTTGTTGAAGAAATCCACTTCCATCAGAATACATTCTCATACAGTATCATTATTGAAGTATATAATGATCTCCTGGTTCTGCTCATTTCACTTAGTATCAGTTCATGTAAATCTCTCCAAGCCTCTCTGTATTTATCCTGCTGGTCTTTTCTTACAGAACAATAATACTCCATAACATTCATATACCACAATTTACCCAACCATTCTCCAATGGATGGGCATCCATTCATTTTCCAGTTTCTAGCCACTACACACAGGACTGCCACAAACATTTTGGCAAATGGAATAGGCAAAGTCAAATTCAATGCAAAAAGGCCTACAGGCAGAAGATGTATAAGACAATCCATAACATGTCTTAAATGCATGGGAGATTCCTACAATGGAAAGATGTTTGATCACAGAACCTAGATGCTTCTCCAGACTGGAATGAAGCCATAAAGAATTGAGAATGGATATCCACAGTTACATGGATGTTCTGCCTCTTAAAATGAGTAATGTCCATTGGTCTTAAAACATTAAATTTCAAACCATAAGGGTTTTGTCCTAGAGGGAGCATAGGAGAGTGAAAAGAAAGGCAAGCTTTACAGCCTTTTGCTATGCTCCTAGCTTCCTCTTTAGTTATCACAATTTGCAGATATAAGGCTCTAGCAGTCTGATGATAAAAAATATTTGAAAATGGACTCTGAAAATGAAAACCCTGAAAATGGACATGTAGGATATAATATTAACCTGAGTGCTTTCTTACTCGCTCTCAAAGTTCTTTAAAGAGCTGATAACATATATTAAAAACCACAAATTTTATTTGAGCTGTGGCAATTCTTTGTACCACATCTACTGAATAAGCCTTATCAAAAATTATTTTTACATACCCACGTGCAACACTTGGAGCTGTAGCCAATACATTTTCCCACTCTGGGATGGTTTCACAACACAATTTCTCAGATCAATTTGTTTTTTATCAGATCTTGTCCCAGATAATTTTAATACTCTCTCAATGGCTTTTATCGACATTCTAATCACAAGCACTGGGTAAACATTAAATTTTTTAATCTGATTGTGCTGGGAGGTTCACTCACTTCATGCTGTCTCCTTGATGAAGGATTGCTGTAGGTGCCCTTTTGTAACAAGATTTGATATTTCCAATGCTTTTTTAGTCATTTTTCAGCCATATTAGATAAAGCCAATTCAATCTCTTTTAGAGCCTCTCAGGGGTCCTCAAACTTTTTAAATAGGGGGCCAGTTCACTGTCCCTCAGACTGTTGCAGGGCCGGACTATAGTAAAAACAAAAACTTTGTTTTGTGGGCCTTTAAATAAAGAAACTTCATAGCCCTGGATAAGGGGGATAAACGTCCTCAGCTGCTGCATCTGGTCCACTGGTTTGAGGACCCCTGCTAGAGCTTCCTTTTAAAACTGGTATTGCCAGTCTAAAGCACTATTTCCTCTTAAAGGTAGTACCACCTTAACTCTTGGAGATACTTTTCTCACAGGAGCAAAGTCAGCAGCCGCACGACTTTGACACAAAGTAGAGCTGTTCTTTATGTCCTGTGGCAAGGCTGTCCATTCAAATCCTTTATAAGGCTCAGCTGAATTAATGCTGGGCACTGAAAAGATAAATTCCTTCATATCCTCCTTATCTAGAGGGATAAAATTCTTAATCCTAGAAGACCATTCCTTAGGCAATTGAGGAAATGGAAGCCCAAGCTGAAGAGCTTCCACCGTCTCCACGTGTCCATTTACTTTTCTCGGCTCAATAAACATTCTCCATTCCCCAAATTTCCTTTTTATAACAAATTTAGGGGAATTCCAAGGACTTAGAGGAGCTTGTAAATGTCCTTGGTTAAGTTTTTTCTGTCTTAAGCCTAATGAAATCTGAATTTTTCCATTTTTCTAATTCACATACCACGGAAGAGGGTGGGACTGTTAGCCATTTCTTAAGTGGTAATACTTTCCATTGCCACCTAGTGGCCGGAGCTTGTAAATTAATAGCTGGAACAGAAAAGGCAAATCTCTCTCTGTCAGTAGGATGTAAGGGAATAGAGTAGAAGCAATCCTTTATGTCAATAGCCACCATATGATATTCCTTAGGAACCATATTAGGAGATGGGAGGCCTAGTTGTGGGGCTCCTATGGGTTGCATGGTGGCGTCCGTAACTCTCAAGTCAATTAATATGTGCCATGCTTCTTTCTTTTTCCTAATTACAAAAACAGTGAGTTATAAGCATGAAAGGAGGGCTCAATATGACCCAATTTCTCTTGTTCAACAATGATGGATCTTAAGGCAGTGAGTTTTTCATCTGGGAAGGGCCACTGATCTACTCATATAGGTCGGTCATGTTTCCATCTTAAGGGTGGCACTGCCAGGGCCTTCTCAGTGGCCCCCGTTAGTTTTCCTCAGTGTGTAGTGTTGCCCGAAGGGCTTTCAGCGAGTCTCTTCTCCACAAGGAGGTTCTGAGCCCAGCAATGACAAAAGGCCTAAAGACACCCTTCTTAGTTTCAAATTCCCAATGAAGTTTCTTACTAGACTGGGAAGCGTGCTGCCTGCCGCCCACCCTATTAACTTGCTATTTGGGTTTGTAGCAGCCATTCAGGAGCCCAATAAAGTTTCGTTATAACAGACATATCAGCCCCTGTGTCAATCATTCCTCGAAATGGCCTATTTTCTATATAAATAGTCCTATATATATACATGGGCCTTTCTTGCCCAATTATCCGAGTAAAATTCACCTCACCAAAGGGATGTAATGCGAGTGCTTTGGCAATTGGATAGTCCCCTTTTAAGTTCACAGGATATGGGTGAGGATTGGTGACCAAGATAAATGGTTCCATATGTTTTAATATCATAGTATGTACAATTACAGGTGCATAATCTGAAATCACTAATCTATCTCCAGCCTTAGGTTGTATCTCAACATGTGCAGTGGTCCATGGGTTGATATCAAGACCCTCAACAGCATTCACCAAGTGTTCTCCATATTCCTCATCAGGACTTGAGAAGTCCCTGTAGCTTCTTGTTGGGTAGGTCCCTGGTCTGTTGGGCATGCGTTTGGGGGCCAGCGGGGCCCCTGTGCCCGGTCCCTGGACTGCAGGTTTACCTCTCTTCCTGAACCTGCAAAATTTAGCAATGTGCCCTATCCTGCCACAAAAAAAGCAAGCGGGCTTTCCGTCCCCTGGTGGCCGTTTTCGGCATTGGGCTTTTAAGTGTCCTCTCCTGCCACAACTGTAACACTTCTTTTCTTCATCCCTCCTGCTTATTCCCTGTGTAATTCCTTGAATTATAGCTGAGATCAGTGTATCTGCATCTACAGCCTCATAATCTGCTTCCTGCAAAGCCGCGGGAGGTGACTCTTTGGGTCTTCTATTAGAAAAGAAGCAGGTCTTTGCCCTTTCTTTTCTGATTCCGCCTGCAGGTGGAGCTCTCGGTGCACTTCTCCTTCCAGCCCTTGTAAAGCCATTGTTTCTCCCCTAGCTCCGCCGGCAGGCAGAGCTCTCGGTGCACTTTTCCTTCCAGCCCTTGTAAAGCCATTGTTTCTCCCCTAGCTCCGCCTGCAGGTGGAGCTCTCGGTGCACTTCTCCTTCTACCTCTTATAAAGCCAATTTGTGTTTCTCCCCTAGCTCCGCCTGCAGGTGGAGCTCTCGGTGCACTTCTCCTTCCAGCCCTTTACAAAGCCATTTTGTTTCTCCCCTAGCTCCGCCTGCAGGTGGAGCTCTCGCATTTTTTATTCTAGCCCTTGTAAAGCCATTTTGTTTCTCCCCTAGCTCCGCCTATAGGCGGAGCTCTCGCCCCTTTGGTTCTAAAGGCTTTATCCCCTCATCGCCCCCCCATTTTTTCCCTGCTCAGCTGTATACAATGGGCGTGGGAGGGAAGGCCTCGGAGCTTGGGAACCAGCCCTCTGCCCCCCATCAGAGGTGTCCGCCAGAGAATCACCCATCTGCCTTTCTAACTCCGTTGCCTGAGCTGCCCGCACCACGGTCCTCTCGGGCTGGGTCTCGGGTAAACTTGGGCCCAGACCCATCATGCTTCTCTGCCTTCTCGGCTCTCAGCGAGGCTGCTGAACTTCCCTTGCGGGGTCTAACAAAGTGCTGCCCCCCAGAGGTTACCGACTGCCAGCTTACCTAACCCCTGGTCTTGGGCGTCTCCCCACGCAAGGCCTCCGAGCAGCGGTTCTGGTTCAGCAGAGCCCCTGACAGCTGGCAAGCCCAAGTCCTCGTTCCATGGGCTCCCACCCTGCCGCCACTGAACAGCCTCGGCGTGAACTCCTCCTGACTCCTCCAGAACTTCTCCTAATGAACTCCTCCCACTTCCCGCTTCCCACCGCTCACAGAGGGTCCATGGGGTCACAGACCCACCGCCTGGGAGGGAAGGAGACCTTCTCTGGCTGAGGCGGTCTCCACACAACCAGAGTTCCCGCTCCAGAGGCCCCGCGGGCTGGCGGCAAAAATTACTTCCGGTGCCTCAGGCGTCTGGGTCTCCGTACTTCCTCCTCCCCCACCCTTACCACTTAGCCTGCGTTCGTGGCCCCCCCGGCCTCTCTGAAATCGTCCTTGTGACATTTAGAGAACAGTGATAGTCCGTCCCATTCGTTCCCGTAACTTCCGCATCCTTTCTCCAGCTGACGGGCAGCCGCTCAGTTTCCAGTTTCCTGCCACCACAAACAGGGCCGCCGCAAACCTTGTTGCCCACGTGGGTCCCTTTCCCGTCTTTAAGATCTCTTTGGGATACAGGTCCAGTAGAAACCCTGGTGGGTCAAAGGGTCCGCACAGTCTGATGACTCTGGGCGTGGTTCCAACTGCTCTCCAGAATGGTTGGATCCAGTTTGAATCCTTTGTTTTTGGATGTTTGGGCATTTTTAAAATAAACCTGGATGCTCCAGATTTTGGCTATGATGATATTTTAGTTAGTTGAGGGCTTTTTTCAGGAGGTAACCTTGTTTTTGTTTTTAATTTGCCTCTGATTTTAAGAGATTTTGGATCTCTTGTTTTTGTTTATAATTTCTTGAATTATGGTTCCCAGAAGCTATCTTGGTCATGATTTTCAAATAGTCCAGTGAGTCAATCTCTCCTTCATCTGCTTTCCAGATCCAGTTGATATTATATCTCTTTATATTTTCTTCTGATTCTCCTTCCCCAATCTTATAATTTTATTTGAAAAAAAATTTTTTTTACTTCACAGTTATTGTTTTCTGTTTGGGTTCATTGTAATTTGCTAAGCTTTTAAAAAATCTTTAAGTGAAGTTTCCTTTTTTTTTTTTTTTTTTTTTTTTTTTTTTAACTAAGTACATGTTTAAGCCTTACTGAGTTACTTCTTTGTGGTACAACATCCTAATGATGAGATTACTTCAATTAGTCCCACCAAGATAAACCACTTTATCTTGGTTCCCTGGGGTGGGTCTCACAGAGGCAGGGCTCATGGAGAATTTTTCCTTGAAGTTTTCCAAGAGTTTCGGGGTCCCCCCCTCAGTTTCAGGCTCCCCTCATCACTAATAGGATACCATCTTCCTACCAGATTTCGATTTTTAAAAATAATTCAGAGCAGCATTTCCTATTCTTCCCCTAGCTGAAATTCAGAATATTATTCTAGTGGGCAGAGGCTTCCTTGGCATAGCATGGCATGTTTAGAACTTCTGCAAAGAGAGGATTTTAGATTGGCTCTTTGAGTTTTGGCTACAAGCTGGGTTTCACTTTGAGCTGAATTGGAATAGAATTGAATTGAGTTTCTTTAATTGAATAGGGTTGGAATTCTTTTAGCTCAGGCCTGATCCAACCTCACCTAGATAACAGAATGAAGCTGTTTCTCTTGATAGTTTCCTTCAGAGAAGGGTCCCTCACTGAGGCAGAATTTCTCCTTCAAGGAGTTTGAGAGTTTCGGGGTCCCTTCTTCATAAGGACATTGTAAAATTATCTAAAAGAATTTCAGAATATTTGGAGAAAGGCAAAGGAATCAATTGCAAGAATGGCCCAGTGCAAAAGGGCCTTCACTTTTAGAGGCGGAGGACCTGTTTTCAAATTCTGCTTTTTATCTAATTCAGTTTCAATTGATCAAGGATTGACAGAAGCAGCTACACCCAAAGAAAGATCACTGGGAAATGAATGTAAACTGTTTGCATTTCTGTTTTTCTTCCCGGGTTATTTTTACCTTCTGAATCCAATTCTCCGTGTGCAACAAGAGAACTGTTCAGTTCTGCACACATATATTGTATCTAGGATATACTGTAACCTATTTAACATGTAGAGGACTGCTTGCCATCTTGGGGAGGGGGTGGAAGGAGAGAGGGGAAAAGTCGGAACAGAAGTGAGTGCAAGGGATAATGTTCTAAAAAATTACCCAGGCATAGGTTCTGTCAATAAAAAGTTATAATTATTTTAAAAAAAAAATCTGCCTTTTGAACGTACTATCTTTTTGACTTGGGGCAAGTAATTTGACATTCTTGCCCAGTATCCTGTAAAATGAAGGGACTGGACATTTGTCTCCTAAGGTCCCATTTAATTCTAAAGGTACAATAAATTCAAACCAGGAAACACCACTCCTTTGGCTTTGTGAATGTTGTTAGTTGGGTCTACATTTTTGTGACCCCTTTGGCATTTTCTTGACAGAGATACTGGAGCATCCATTGGCCATTTCCCTCTCCAGATCACTTTACAGATGAGAAAACTGAAGCAGATAAGGTTAAGTGACTTGCCCAAGGTCACATAGCTAGGCAGTGTCTAAGGTGGGATTTGTATTCATCTCTTCTGACTCTAGGCCCAGCTCTCTATCCTTTTTTTTTTTGTGAATAACTAGACACAAATAAAAATTCAAAAATTCTTGATACAGCAATAATAGACAAAAGTAGCTAGAAACTGGCCATCATTCCCAAAATAAAAAGTAAAGAGAAGGGGAAGAAGCATTTACAGAGCACCTACTGTGTAGTAAGCATTTTTACAAATATTATCTCATTTCACTCTCATAGCAATTATAAAAAGAACTGATTTTTTAAAATTATAAATTCTGATAGGCAGAGCATTGTGTGACAGTAGATGAACTGAGAAACAGACTTCCCAGATGGTGCTGGGTCTGAAACCCGTGTAGCCCAGAGAGATCACTCTCTAGGACCAACCTTTAACTGAGAAACTATGCTAAGGGACACTGGGAGGCTAAAAGTAATGGATTGAGAGAGAGCTAGAAATGGAGATTGGCCAAGGGAGCAATGAACCTAGCCTGGGAGCCGGGAGACTGAGAGAGCTGGAGTGAGGAGAGGGCTAAGGCAGGACTGTGGGGCCAAGAGGTAGATGTGGGTATATTCTGCCCTGTTGCATTCACCCAGAGGGTGATTCCAAGTCATCCTCCATTCCGTCCCCAAAGTAATGTCCCTAAAAGCTGTAGGTTGACCATGGCACAGCCCTACTCCAATAAACTCCACTGACTTTGTTGCCTGCAGGACCAGATTCAGAGTCCTCCATGATCTAGCCCCTTCCCTTCCCTTGCTAGTCTTCTCACACTTCAACCTTCCCTATTTTCTCTCTAATCGAGTGACATTGGCCCTCCTGCTTATTCCCAGAGCAAGACACTCCAGCTGTCCATTCTGGACATTCGTACTGACTGTCCCCCAGATCTGGAGGTCTTTCCCTCCTCGTCTTTCCCTATTGGCTTCCCTGTAAGTCCCGCCTAAGATCTCACCTTCTACAGAAATTCTTTTTCCACTCCTCTTCATCCTAGTGCCTTCCCTCTGCTAATCATCTCCTAATTTTTCTGTATATAACCCGCTATGTATGGATTTGTGTGTGGTCTCTGCCATTAGATTATGGGCTTTCTGAGGGCAGATACAGTCTTTTATGTTTGTTTGTACTTCCAGCACTTTGGACCCTACCTGGCACATACATGGCTGTTTTTGTTGTTTGTTCGTTCTCCAAGAGGACCCAGACATCAGGGAGGGGATGGCAGGACATGCAAGTGAATCGGATTTGAGAAAGGGAGGGGAGGCAAAGTCACCAGCCTCATTCTCTCCTCCAAAGCCATCTGGGTCCAGTGTGGCCAGAGATAGATCAAGACAACTGCAGATGGCCCTGGATTCAATGGGAGACTTTGGCCTTTTAAAGTTACCGGGACATAGTAGTTACTAAGGGACTGGCACATTTTCCCTCCTTCCCCAGCCACTTACTTTTTCTTCTTAGAATTTTGTTTATTCCTGACATTCATTTTTTGTTTCTTCAATGTTTATTTTAACTTTCTGCTCATCTTGTCTTTAGAGCTGATTTTAAGGTAATAGCGGTTAACCATTGCATTGACTCGAAAGTCAAACGAATAGAAAAAGATATTAGAGGAGAAAGAAAAGAGGGAGCAGAAAACAAATTTACAACTGGAATTTGTATTTGCTAGGGCAGCTTTCCAGCCTGGCAGCTCAGGATTATGAGAGAATTATTGATTCAGTTTTACAATTTCCCAGAGCCAAGAGAATTTCGATTTGAATCTTTCCAGGCAAAACAAGTCATCAGTTTTGCGTTATAGGGAGACTTTCTTGAGTGGTTTGAGAAGTCCACCTTGGCAACTTCTTCCCATAGTCTTCCCATAGCCTAATTTGAAAGGAAAACCATTCCCGATGGAAACAGCATTGAGGAAATATCTGGGAGTGGCCTGATACACAAAAATGGGGGCCAATGAGAGTGACAACCTGCCTACTACTGAAGCAATACAGTATCGCCACTGGATCGCTAAATATGGCTTGTTGTTTTTTACTATGATGTAGGTTAATTCCTTATGCCTTATAAGTCTTACGATTTTTATAACTGATAATTTAATTAAGATGGAGCACGTCATGACTAGATTTCTTAACTCAAATTTGATCCTTTATATAATATTTTTTTAAAAACCAATGTTTTGCTGCTATAACTAAAGACTACAGTATCGTGCCATTTGACCAGTGCCTTCTAAGTCTTCTCTCCCCCCATTAGTGGGTCTATCTCCACTTTCTTATTTGTATCCCACAGTGCTCTGCATACAGTAAGGGCTTAATAGATAATTTTACATAATTTATGCATTCCATCGATTTTTTTTAGTATTTTATTTTTCCAAATATATGCAAAGATAGTTTTCAACACTCATCTTTGCAAAACCTTGTGTACCTAATGTTTCTCCCTCTTCTTTCCCTCCCTCTTCTCCAACATAGCAAGCAATCCAATATAGGTTAAACATGTGCAGTTTTTCTAAACATATTTCCATATTTGTTATGCTACACACACACACACACACACACACAAAACAGATCAAAATTTTAAAGAACACAAGGAAACAAAAAAATTAACTTTGATCTACATTCAGTTTTCATAGTTCCCTCTTTGCATGTGGATGGGCATTTTCTATCCCAAGTCTATTAGAATTGCCTTGAATCGTCACATTGTTGAAAAGAGCCACGTCCATCAGAGTCGCTCATTTCACAATCCCCTTGTTGCCATGTACAATGTTCTCTTGGTTCTGCATCAGTTCATGTAAGTCTCTCCAGGCTTTTCTGAAATCAGCCACCACCTCATTTCTTATAGGACAGTAATATTCCATTACATTCATATACTATAACTTCAGCCATTCCCCTATTGATGGTCATCTACCACAAAAAGAGATGCTACAAACATTTTTTGCACAAGTGTAGTAAGCCTGCTGGATCAAAGAGTATGCAGTTTTTCCAGAATGGTTGGATCAATTCACAACTCCACCAACAATGAATTAGCATCCCAATTTTCTCACATCCCTTCTAACATTTATCATCATCATTTCCTGACATCTTAGCCAATCTGAGAGGTATCAAGTGGTACTTTAGAGTCGTCTTAATTTGCATTTCTCTAATCAATAATTTCAATCAACTTTTAATAGCCTTTTGATTCATTTAACTTGACAAAATTAAAAGAGAACTCGAGTTCTCTTCACAAAGGACTTTGTCCACTTGTCTCCCCAAACCTCTTTGTACATCCTCCTGCCAGTGAGACCAACCCTGACCCTAACTCCCAGAGCATCAAAGGGACCCCCATCACAGGGCATTCATTGAAAAGGTTGTATGACTTAGGTTCGGCTATGGTAAAAAGGGAGAAATAGGGACAAGGCAAGGGAGTGGGGACCCTTGCCTTCTCACCAACTCAAGGGATGAGGCTGCAAAGCAGTGGCTTCTTCCTCTGTTCCCATCAGCTCCCTGCCCCTCTAGCCTCTCAATACATCTGGTAACCAATGGCTGAGCAGGGTCCAAGTGCTTCCCATCACCAGCAGATGATGTCTCAAGGCACCAGAGTTGCAGCAGTGACTAAGGGCCCCCCTGAATCCTTGGAAGCTCTTCATCTCACTTTCTGTTTTCCCTTGGTCTTAAAGGAAGGAGAACTAACAAGACATCCCTGTTCCTCTCTGTCTCTGTCTGTCTCATCTCTGTGGTGAGCTTCTTCTTCTCAAAACACAGCCAGGTGATAAAAGTTCAGATCTTTTATTATCTCCAATATAGCCCGGTTAGCTTAGAGGCCTATCTCTCTGCTTGGTTCCAAGAGCTCTTGCGGCTTTGTCCTTTGCTTCTGCCTCTGCTTTCTTCAGCATCCAGAGCCAGCACCACTCTTCATGTCATTCTGGTGAAATCTGATCGAGAGCCTCTGTCTGTTTCTTTTATACAAGAGGGAGGAATTGTGGGATACAAGAGAGAGGGATTATGGGTTTTCTCCCATAGTGCTCTCTGGCCCTAAGAGCTTTAAGGGAGGTGTGAATTCCCAAAGTTACAAAGTTTACTTTGTGAAGCTGGCATACTTGTGAACTCCAATGAGTAAAGGTGCAAACACAAGCATTGTACTAATTAGTTCTACTTAGTACCTTGTTTCAGGTTCTGCCCAAAACATCTTCTTGTGAGATTAGATCAACTCTAATTAGTTAGCAGTTTGTAAAGGTTCCAACAATCTCCTTATTTCTTTTAGCACAATAATATTACATCACATAACTTGTTCGGCCATTTCCCAATTAACGAGCATCCCCTTGTTTTCTAATTCTTTGTCACAACCACAACAAAAAAAAAGATGCTACAAATATTTTTATACAAATTCTTTTTTTCTTTTATACAACATATACATACTTTTTTCTTCTATACAAATCCCTTTTCTTTGATCAGTTTGGGATAAAGACCTAGGAGTGGTATTGGTGGGTTTGAACAGTTTAATGGCCTTTTGGGCATAGTTCCAAATTGCTCTCCAGAATGACTGGATCAGGTCACAGTTCCACAAACAGTGCATTAGTGTCCCAATTTTCCCACATCCCCTCCAATATTTATCATTTTCCTTCTTTTGTCCTATTAGCCAATCTTATGAGTGTGAGGTGGTACCTCAGAGTTGTTTTACTTAAATTACTATCAATAGTGATTTAGAGTATTTAAAAGTGTTTTGCTTCAATCATTTCTCTCAATCTGCCCTCCCCTATATCAGGCCCACCTTTGCTTATCTCCTTCCCTTCCTATTTCCTTGTGGGGTAAATACAACTAATATATATTTTATTCCTTCTTTGAATCAATTCCAATGACAGTAAGATTCAAATACTGTCCACCATCACCCCCATCTTTCCCTCCACCACAAAAGCTTTCCAGGCTCATTTATACGAGATAATTTCTACCTTTTCCTGTCTTCTTCTCCTGATACATACCTCTTCTTCCAATGCATCCCACTCTTTAATCATTTTTTAGATCTCATTCCATCATATTCTATTCACACCTGAGTCCTCTGTCTATATATATACTCTTTCTAACTGCTATAAATAATGAGAAAGTTCTTAGGGTTACAAATATCATCTTCATGTGTAGGGATATAAACAATTTAACCTTATTGTCTCCCTGATAATTTTTTTGCTGTTTACTTTTTTATGCTTCTCTTGATACTTCTTTTTGAAATTCAATTTTTCTATTCAGTTTTGGGCTTTCATTATGAATGCTTGAAAATGTTCTATTTCATTAAATATCATCAATTTTCTCCCTGAAGGATTTACACTCAATTTTGCTGGGTGGATGATTCTCAGTTGTAATCTTAGGTCCTTTGCTCTAAGGAATATGGTATTGCTTAGCTTCTGATCATTTAATGTAGAAATTGTTTAAATTTTGTGTAATCCTAACTATGGCGCCACAATATTTGCATTGTTTCGGCTGCTTGCTGTATTTTCTCCTTGACTTGGGAGTTCTAAAAATTGGTTATGATATTCCTGAGAATTTTCATATTGGAATCTCTTTCAAGAGGTGATTGGCAGATTCTTTTAATTTTTCTTTTACTCTCTGTTCTAGACTATGGGACAGTTTGGTTTTTTTGGATAATTTCCCCTCAATATTATTTTATTTTTCCAAATATATGTAAAGATAGTTTTCAACATTCATTTTTGTAAGATTTCTTGTTCCAAATTTTTCTCCTCTCATCTCCCCCTGCCCAAAATCTCAAGCAATCTGATACAGATTTAAAAAGTTGGACTCTTTTTTTTGATCATGGATTTTGGGTATTCTTAAATTATCTCTCCTCAATCTACTTTCCAGGTTAGATGAACTATTTCACATTTTCCTCTATTTTTTCATTCCTTTGATTTTGATTTATTTTTGATGTCTCATGGAATCGTTAGCTTCTACATTCCCAATTCTAATTTTTAAGGAATTATTTTCTTCACTGAGTTTTTGTGACCAATTTTACTTAAAGAGTTTTCTTCATTGAATTTTTGTATTTCTTTTTCCAGTTGGCCAATTCTGCTTTAAAGGAGTTCTTCCTTTCAGTGGATTTTTGTGCCTTTTTTTTTTTTTTAACCATTTGGTCTATTCTGTTTTTTAAGATATTTTCTTCAATACTTTTTGAGCTTCCTTTACCAAGTTGTTGACTCCCCCTCCCATTATTTTCTTGCATCATTCTCATTTCTTTTTCACATCTTTCCTCTACCTTTTTAAAATTTAATTTTAAAATTCCTTTTTAAAATTCTTCTAGGAATTCTTTTTGGGCCTAAGACCAATATACATTTTTCTTTGAGGCCTTACATGTCACAGTTTTTTTTTTTTTTAATAGTATTCCCATTCCTTCATTTACATGTCAAGACAAATTGTATCTTTTTAGCATTCGTCTTTACAAGATTTTTAATTCCAAAATTTTCTCTCTCCACTTCCCTTTTCCAAAAATGGTAGGTAATTTGATATGGATTACATATTTCCATCTTATATACTGTAATCTATTCAACATGTAAAGGACTGCTTGCCATCTAGGGGAGGGGGTGGAGGGAGGGAGGGGAAAAATTGGAACAGAAGTGAATGCAAGGGATAATGCTGTAAAAAAAAAAATTACCCTGGCATGGGTTCTATCAATAAAAAGTTATTTTAAAAAACCCTATTTCCATCTTAGTCCCACTTGTGAAAGAAGAAACAGATCAAAATACAAAAAATAAAAAACACAAAAGAGAATAAAGTAAGTATAAAAAACTGGTTTCATTTTGCATTCAGAGTCTTACCAGTTCTTCATCTGGAAGTGGATAAGCTTTTCCTTCATGAGTTCTCTGTACTTGTCTGGAATCATTGTATTGGTGAGAAAAGCTGAGTCATTCATAAATGATCTTAACACAATATTGCTGATACTGTGAATAATATTTCCCTTATACCATTCAATTCGCTTTGAAGTCTTTCCAGGTTTTTCTGAAATCTGCCTGTTCATCATTTTCTTACCATAGTTTTCCATTAAATTAATATGCCATAGCTTATTTAGCCATTCCCTGATGGATGAGCACACCCTTGGTTTCCAGTATTTTGCTGCTACAAAAACGACTGCTATATTTTTGCACATGTGGATTCTTTTCCCTTTTTATCATCTCTTTGGGATACATAGTAACAGCATTGCAGGATCAAAGGGTATGCACGGTCTGATTATCCTTTGGACATAGTTCCGAATTGTTCTCCAGAATAGTTGGATCAGTTCACAACTCCAGCTGCAGTGCATTAGTATCTCCTTTTTTTCCACATCCTCTCCAACATTCACCACTTTCCTTTTTTTTTTTTTGGGGGGGGGGTCAAATTAACCAATCTGATAAGTGTGATGTGATTCTTCAGAATTGTTTTAATTTGCATTTCTCTACTCAAAAGTGATTTAGAGCACTTCTTTATGTGCCTAGATAGCTTTTATTTCTTTAACTGAAACTACCTGTTCATATCCTTCGATTATCATTTGGGGAATGACTTGTATTCTTTGGATGTAGCAGTTTTGACTTGTCTTTTGAGTTTCTGGTTTGATCTTCCCTATCACAATAGTAAATTCTTTTTTTGTTGTTTGCTCATTTTTCTAGCCTTTTTTTTTTTTAAACTTTTAACTGTATGATAAAATTGGGTCCTGCTTCTGAAGCAGATGGGTTACTATTTCAAATTTGTTGCAAAGCTATCGATTTTCAAGTTTTCAATTTTCTATGATAATATGCTCTAGATAAAGATATGATCGGTGCTCTTCTGCTATTTGCTCTGGTCTGTGAATGACCACAAGCACACTTTTCCATCCTGGAACTAAGATCGGGGACTTTGTTCCCTGTGACCAGATGCTCTGATGTGCTAATCTCCTCCTCATCCTGGGACTGTGACCCAAGGCTGTCCCCCAGATCCAAGTATGAGCAATGTAATAACATCCTGTACACAGTGCCAGCAAAGGGACCCTTGTAATCGACTTCTGACCCTTCTACCAACTGTGGACTGAGAGCTCCGGAAGCAGTTCCTGCCCCGCCGATTCAGTCATCCCCCGAGGCCTGTGCTTACCCTTTCTTACCCCAAGACAACAGATTTTTCCTGCTAATCTTTTAGGTTGTCATGGACTCAAAAATTGTTTCACCCTATGCCTCGTGGGTTCTGCCCCTCCAGAATGTGCTTTAAGGCATCGTTGACAGTCGTTTGGAGGGGAATTTGGGAGAGCCGACGTAAGCCCTTGCCTTTCCTCTGCCACCTTGCCTCTGCCTCTCCGATGTCCCTATTTTAAACTCATGGTCTATTCCTAAATTTAGAAATCCTCAGTATATTTCCAGTCTGAAAATTATGGCATATTGTGTTTCTGATTTTTCTATCACGTTCAAATTCTTAAAATTGTACAGAGCAAATCAGTAATTCAAATAGTATCTGGCAGTGATATAATAAAATCATAATCACTGAACTTTAGAGCACGTTGAGATTTTCAGAGCACTTTTCCTACGTTAACTCATTTGAGCCTCAAAACCGTCTTAGGAATTGAGGCTGTTACTATCTGCATATTACAGGTGAGTGTATAATTATCTTCCAATAATGAAAAGCTGTAAACTGAAACACCACTGATGTGCTGATCCTTAATAGGCAGCAGTGATCTCAAAGCAAAGGCATCGACTAAAAAAGGGTAAAGGGGCAGCTAGGTGGTGCAGTGGATAGAGCCCCAGCCCTGAAGTCAGGAGGAGCTGAGTTCAAATCCGACCTCAGACACTTAACACTGGCTGTGTGATCCTGGGCAAGTCACTTAACCCCAAATGCCTCAGCAAAAAAGAAAAAAAAGAGATGGTACAATTTTTTTAAAGGTAGCTACACCATATCCTGGCCCCTCCCCAGACCGGAAACACCCTCTCCCATTACACGCAGCAGAACACACTGTCTTGACTGGAATCAGGGAGAACAGTGACCTTCTTGTGGAATGCTCACACTAGGGTTCCCAAGGTCTGCCCCTTTGCTCAGCTTAACTCCCTATTGTCAGGGCTCACTGGCCCTTGATTCTATGGCTGGCTCTGTCTGCTGCCACGGCTCTCCCTGCTTGGAGCCACCTCCACTGCTTCTCTCTTTCTCTCTCTTTTTTCTCTTTCCCCCCCATTCCTCTCCTTTCTGCTCCTCTCCCTTCCTCTGCCTTCCCCTCCCCCCTTCTTTTCTCGCCCCCTCTCTTTCTCCTTACCACCTAGTCTTGCCCAGTTGAGATACAGGCACCGGGCACCCCAAAGCTGTTTCCTGCCTCACCTGTTCCTCCGGGCTGAGGAATTTGTTCTGCAGGGCCTGCCGGGGCTGTGCAGATACGGGTTTAACACCCATAATGCCTCCTTCCCCCTTTTTCTGGCCTTTCCTGTGATTTCATCTCCTGGCTTGTCTGGGCTGAGTGGTTGGAGGAAAGCCCACCCCCGCCCTCTCCCCAATACATAGACAGTAGAGTCAGAGATGCCTCTGGACTCGCGATTTCAGGGGTACCGGAACCGCTGGGTCTCGGCGCCCCAGAGGGAGGCTTGCCCAGGAGCAGCTGGTGTTTGCCAGGCAGTCCTGTAAGGCCGGCTCTCCAGGAAGCTCCCGCTCTGGGCTGACGGAAGAGGCAGAAGCCAGGCTAGAGCAGGGTATGGCCCCAGCAGCGACGGCTCCAGCCACCCCAGAGCCCCCGGGACCTGGCGAACCCCGATGCCTTTCATGGGCCAGAGCAGCTGGTGCTTTCCTGACAGAGCCTCCCGGCCCTACTTAGATGGGGAATTTAGGGACTTGCCCAGAGTGAGAGAGCCAGGAGTCCTTGACCCCAGCTCCAGGAGTGAGTGGACCACGAGTGCAGAGAGAGCCTCCCTTGTTTCAGACAGCAGGAATGGAGCAGGAGAAGGCTGAGATCTGATGTGGCTCTGCCCTGGGGAAGGATGTAAAACTCGGTCAGAAACTCTGGTGTTCTTCTCTAAAATAATATAATGGTTCTCTGGGAGCAGGTTTCTCTGGGAGGTTTTCTGGAGGCAGCCTTAGTTTCAGTTAAAAGTAATAATTACTCCAAATGCAGCCGGCTGATAAAAGTTCAGATCTTTTATTGCTTCCTCCAAAATAGCCTGGTTAGTTTTCTTAGAGGCCTCTCTCTGCTTGGTTCCAAGAGCTCACTCTGAATGTCTCCAAATCCAAAGGTTTGTCCTTCAGCCTCCGGCCAGCACCAAGGTGGAAGATGGAATGGATCTCTTGTCTCCTTGCCTGGGGCTGGGCATAGAGCCTTTCGGACCAGCCTTGGCCTCAGTGGGGGAAGTGCAGGGGCCCCCCCACCACGGTGGTGTGAGATGAAGTGAATGACTCTGTCTTGCCTCCAAGAGAGGGCTTGTGGGCTTCTGTATCTTCCAGAGTGCTCCGTATCTGTCCCAGAGTGCTCCATGTCTGTCTCAGAATGCTCCATGTCTGTCTCAGAGTTCTCCGTGTCTGTCCCAGAGTTCTCCGTGTCTGTCCCAGAGTGCTCCGTGTCTGTCTCAGAGTGCTCCTTGTCTGTCCCAGAGTGCTCCGTGTCTGTCTCAGAGTGCTCCGTGTCTGTCCCAGAGTGCTCCGTGTCTGTCTCAGAGTGCTCCGTGTCTGTCCCAGAGTGCTCCGTGTCTGTCTCAGAGTTCTCCGTGTCTGTCTCAGAGTGCTCCGTGTCTGTCCCAGAGTGCTCCGTGTCTGTCTCAGAGTGCTCCGTGTCTGTCCCAGAGTGCTCCGTGTCTGTCTCAGAGTTCTCCGTGTCTGTCCCAGAGTGCTCCGTGTCTGTCTCAGAGTGCTCCGTGTCTGTCCCAGAGTGCTCTGTGTCTGTCCCAGAGTGCTCCGTGTCTGTCTCAGAGTGCTCCGTGTCTGTCTCAGAGTGCTCCATGTCTGTCCCAGAGTGCTCCGTGTCTGTCTCAGAGTGCTCCATGTCTGTCCCAGAGTGCTCCATGTCAGTCCCAGAATGCTTATATGAGCTCTCTAAAGGTGTGAACACAAGCATTGTTTCTATCAGTCCCACTTAGTGCCTTGTTTCAAGTTCTGGCCCATAACATCTCCTTGTAGGATCAGATCAATCATACTGAACCAGGCTAAATTAGGTAATTATTGTCTCTATCAACTCTGATGTAACACTTTGTAAGGATTCCAGCAAGAAGCCCACAAACTTCTCTCTCTTCTCACTGGGCCGGAGAAAAAGGGTCACTGTGGGGGCAGCACCAAAGCCTGGACCTTCCTGGGTCTCTGTATATCGGTACCTGAGCCCTGCCCCTCCCCCCTCACAGATAAGGCAACACAGGGGCCCCGAGCAACTAGATGGGGCAGGATTATCTCCCTGGCAAAAGGACTCAAAATCCTAACCAGCTCAGGGCCTGTGCGGGCGGGAGCAGCTCTGGGCTGGCTCTCGCTGTGCTCGGGCCCAATGGGAGATGCGGAGGAACAGGGGACAGAGCACCGGGCCCGGAGTAGCCACAGGCACTGCCTGGCTATGGAGCCTGGGCAGGTCGTTTGCCTCCGTTTCCTGCAGTGATAGTGCTGACTTCCCATGGGCTCGTTGTTAGATGACATATTTACCTTAAATCCCAGCCTGGCTCGACGACCGTCCCCTTGCCCTCTCGCCAGCCGGAGGCTGCCGTCCCCAGAGAGCGGGGCTTGGGCAGGGCACATGCATGTGGGGGTGAGTGGGGGTGTGTGTGTGTGTGTGTGTGTAAGTGAATCTGTGCTGTCCTTGCTGTTTTTAAGCCGGGGAGGCCTGTGAAGAAGGCAGGCCCTAAGGGCAGCCAGGTGGCGCAGCGGGTAGAGCCCCAGCCCTGAACTCAGGAGGACCTGAGTTCAAATCCTGCCTCAGACACTTAACACTGCCTAGCTGTGTGACCCTGGGCAGGTCACTTAACCCCAATTGCCTCAGGAAAAAACAAAGAAGGCAGGCCCCAGGATACATGTTGAGGGGCTCCCCTTGCGAGGGGATGAGAGAGATTTAGAAGGGGCCAGAAGCAGAGGGAGGGGAAGGGACCCTCTGAGAACAGCCTCCTTCAGGACCCCGCACTGCGGTCAGCAGGCACCCTGGAGGCACCCTGGAGGCCGGCTGGCCTGAGGGGGTTGGGAAGGGGGGAGAGGAAGGGGGGGAGCCCCTGTCCGTTCCCAGCCTGATCCCTGCGTCTCTGTGTCCTCCCAGAAATCCTGCAGTTGACCCCCTGGACAGCCCGACTCTCCTGCAGCCTCTGCCCTCAGTACTCTGTGGCAGTGATTCGATCCAACCTATGGCCTGGCGCCTACGCTTACGCCACTGGCAGGTAAAAGGGCGGGGCTGGGGGATGGAGAAGCCCCTGAAGGGGAAAGGGCGGCGCAGGGCTGGAAGGGGCTGGAACCCCGGACACCTGGTGTCTTTGCCCAGCTCCCTCCCCTGTCTGAGACCGTTTTTCCTGATAAATAAGCCATCTGGCTTCCCACCTCCCAGCATGTCGGGATCCCACGGGGGGTTTGCCTGGGGGCAGTGGGAAGCCGAGGCTAGTGCCCACGTCCCCCGGGCCTCCGGTCCCAAGCATCACAGACCCAAGCCCGATGTCTTGCTTCGCCCCTCCCAGGAAATTTGAGAACATCTACATCGGCTGGGGCCACAAGTACAGCCAGGATAACTTCAACCCCGTCCTGCCTCCGCCGGTGCAGCTGGAGTACGTGATTGGGCCTGAGACCATGGAGATGGTGGACCCCACGGTGGAAGAGGAGCAGGCCCTGAAGGCCGCTCAGGAGCAGGCCCTGGCTGCAGCGGAGGAGGAGGAGGAGGAGGATGAGGATGAGGAGGATGAGGATGCTGATGACTAAGGGAAGGGGGGTTTCTTATCTTGTGAATATGAAGAGAATGATTTATTTTCTACGTTGCAGAAGAGTGGAGTGTTTTCCTTTAAGTGTCCCCTAGTAACATTGCTCCCTTAGTTCAGGCCTGGCTCTGACGCCCTCCTTCTGCTGCTTAGGCCCCTGAGCTCGCCTGCCCTCCCCCAGACCCAGGCGAGGCCCCTCCACATCCTTCCCTCCCTCTAGCCTTTCCGCAAGTCCCTTATTTCAGCTCCTTTAGGAAGCTCGCCTCCGGACAATCTCAGGAGCGCCCCGCCTTCCCGTCGCTAGGGAAGCGGCGTGGTTGCTGGGGAACCGCCCATTCTCAGCTGCGTTTTGACTCGGAGGTCCCGCCCACCTTGATCGGGTCCAATCACAATTCGGTTACTTTGACAATCACCCCCACCCTCCCCATGCTCCTCCCTACGTCCAAAAAGACGCCAGGCCTCTCTCCTCTCCACACTCCCCCTCCCCCCCAGAAACGCTGGCCGTTGCTCTGGTAACGGGACTTCCTATCGCCTAGCTTAACCTTCTAACTGTCGCCCTGGCAACGTTCTTTTCCTTCGGCTCAAACCCCTTACATAGCCCCTTCTTCCCCAGTGGGCAACCGGTTACCAAGACAACAACAGGTCCGCCTCGACCTCTTCACCCGGTGCCACGCCCCTAACTTCCCCCAATCGGAATTTCATTGCCGGAACGACGCCTTCAGCCACCCCCTTGCCTGGCCCCGCCCTTTGACCAATCGACTTCAAGAAATTCACCATAAACTGCGCCTCTCCCCCAACCGGGAGGTCGTTACCCGGGATACGCCCCGCCCCTTCCGTCAGAAGGCGGGGCCTCTGGCGGAAGCGGCGTCGGGTGCGGCCGGCCGGGGGGCGCGGGGGCGGGGGCGCGCGGAGGGGCGGAGGGGCGGAGGGGCGCCAGGCCCAAGATGGCGGCGGGCGCGGAGGGCGGCGCGGGTGCGGGGGCCCTGGGCGACTGCGCCGAAATCAAGTCGCAGTTCCGGACGCGCGAGGGCTTCTACAAGTTGCTGCCCGGCGCCGAAGGCGCGGCCCGGCGGGCGGGGCCGGCCCCGGCCCCCGGCCCGGCCTCCGCCGCCTCCTGCGCGGCCCCGACCGCGAATCCCGGCCCGGCCCCCGGCTCAGCCACCGCCGCTCCGGGCTCCGCCACCGCAGCCGCCGCCGGCGGAGCCCCCTCCCCGCCCGGGCCGGGGCCCGCGCTGCCCGCCGTGCGCCTGAGCCTGGTGCGCCTGGGCGAGCCCGACCCTGCCGCTGCCTCCGGGGAGCCCACCGGGCCGCCCCCAGCCGCTGGAGATCGCGTCTGCTTCAATCTGGGCCGGGAGCTCTACTTCTACCCGGGGGGCTCCGGCCGCCGAGGCAGCCACCGGGTGAGCGGGGAGGGGAGGAGATGGAGAAGGGGAGGGGGTTAGAGAGAGGAAGGGGAGGGGGAAGAATAGAGGGAGGATGGAGGGGGGGGGAGGATGGAGAAAGGGAGGGAGAATGAAAACGGGGGAGGATGGAGAAGGGGAGGGGAGATTTAGGTCAGTGGTCCTGAGAGTCTCCGGGGGCTCTGACCTGGGGCTGCCTGGGGTATCTAAAGGACTTGGAATTAACCCTGAAAAATGAGAGCTCCTGAGCTAAGAAATCAGGGTTTTCCGGGTTGATAAGTCACGTTAGAGCAGGAGAACACAGGGTCCCAAAGCTGAGCCTTGCCCGCCAAGGGCTTTGCAAAGAGCCTCTCCTTGGTTCTCCCGGCACCCCGACCGCGGAGACTGGGCTTAGCCCCATTTCACAGAGCAGGCAGAACGAGGCTCAGTGGTGCAGCTAGGAGGAGCCTCTGGCCAGATTTGCACTTGGGTCTTCCAGCTCGGCCAGGACTTTAGCTGCCCCCTCCCCCATGCAGAATGGCCGGGCTGGGGGGAAGGCCCTGGGCAGGGAAGGGGCCTGCCACGGGTGGGGCTCCAGGGGAGGTGGGGGCTGTTGTCCCCGCTGAGGGCTGGAAGGGGCAAACCCGGGGAGCTCCCGAGCCGCGGGACCTTAGGGCCATCAGGGCCAGCCGCTTCTCTGAGCCTGACCTTGTCCGGGGCCCGGGGAGCAAGTGGCCGGGCCAGGTCTCTCCCGTCGGACTTCGGTGATGGGGAGCGGGCAGGGAGAGCCCGAGGAGGAGAGAGGGAGAGAGAGGCCTGGAGCTGGCCGGGGTGGCCGAGAGCTCGAGCCCTGGGGAAACTGGGGCCGGGGTCCCAGAGCACAACCCCGCAGTGAGGGCAGAAACGGCGGGCTCGGGGCGGGCTGGGAGCAGAGGGAGCTGCAGGGCCCGACCCCTTTCCCAGGGAGGTGAAGAAGGGTCGTTGAGGGTCAGCAGCTGCTTAGCAACAGAGCTCCCCCATGGAGCCCCCTTCCTTTCCCAGTGTAGGGACTCCGGGGGGCTGATTCCTGGGGAATCGGGATCCAGATGGAGCCCTCCCGTCCCTCCCACAGTGTCCTCAGAGAAGGGGCTGAGGGTGGGGGACTGGCCCCCCGGACCTCTTACAGGCCGGGCCCAGGGTGGGCCCCGTGGGGTAAGGAGCTTCCTGGGAGCGCCACTCACCAGGCTGCTTTCCCCCATGTCCTTTCTGCTCCCAACAAAAGACCATCGATCTCAACAAGCCCATCGACAAGCGCATCTACAAGGGCACCCAGCCCACTTGCCACGACTTTAATCAGTACACGGCAGCCACCGAGACCATCTCCCTGCTGGTGGGCTTCTCGGCCGGCCAGGTCCAGTACCTGGACCTGATCAAGAAGGAGACCAGCAAGCTCTTCAATGAGGAGGTAACTTCCTGGGCCGGGGGAGCAAAGGTGGGGAAGAGCTGTCGGGGAGGGGCGGAACTGGGAGGGGCCTCAGAACTGGGGGTGTCAGGGCTGGGAGGGACCCTTAGAACAGGGGGTGTCAGGGCTGGGAGGGGGCTTAGAACAGGGGGTGTCAGGGCTGGGAGGGGGCTTAGAACAGGGGGTGTCAGGGCTGGGAGGGGGCTTAGAACAGGGGATGTCAGGGCTGGGAGGGGGCTTAGAACAGGGGATGTCAGGGCTGGGAGGGGCCTTAGAACAGGGGGTGTCAGGGCTGGGAGGGGACTTAGAACAGGGGATGTCAGGGCTGGGAGGGAGCTTAGAACAGGGGATGTCAGGGCTGGGAGGGGGCTTAGAACAGGGGGTGTCAGGGCTGGGAGGGACCTTAGAACAGGGGATGTCAGGGCTGGGAGGGGGCTTAGAACAGGGGAGGTCAGGGCTGGGAGGGGGCTTAGAACAGGGGATGTCAGAGGAGGGAGAAAATCTTTTCCCTTCTCTTTGGTTTTATTAATTGGAGAGATGGAGGAGAAAAGAGTTTCCCAGTAAAAATGGTTCACATTTATCCGTGTGTATCACATTTCCATATCTGCTCTCTCCGGGGTCCTGTTCATTGCAGGGATGAGGCGAGGCAGGGACCGAGAAGGTGGCAGGGCTAGGGCCCAGTTATTTCGCACACCTTGATTAGAGGAAAGGCCGGTCATTAGACTTAGCACGGCCAACCCAGCCTTCCCACTTAACCGAGGCCCAGGCCTGGTACCAGGGAAACTGAGGCAGAGATGAGCAGGAGGGACACGGGTGGGGCCCGGAGAAGGCATCTGGGAGAGCAGGCCGCGACTGCAGCCCCCTTGGCTTTGGGAAAGCCCCTCCACCCCTTGTGCCTTGGGGAGGAGTTGGGGCTAAGCGGCCTCTGAAGCCCCTGCCAGCTGGCGGTCTGTGACCCCGGCTGGAACCCCACCGGAGAGAACCTGGTGTCCCAGCACCTCTGTCCGAGCTTGCTCGGCTCCCCCGCGGGCTGCTCGGGGCCCCCCACTCGGGCCGGAACATCCCTCGAGGTCGCCCAGAGCCGGACTTGGGCCTCGGGCCTCCCCGCTCACGGCCCTGCCGTCTCCCTCTGCTTCCCCCCCAGAGGCTGATTGACAAGACCAAGGTGACCCACCTGAAGTGGCTGCCCGAGTCCGAGAGCCTCTTCCTGGCCTCCCACGCCAGCGGCCACCTCTACCTCTACGACGTGGCCCGCCCCTGCGGCCCCGCCCCGCCCCAGTACAGCCTGCTCAAGCAGGGGGAGGGCTTCGCCGTCTACACTGCCAAGGGGAAGGCGCCCCGGAACCCGCTGGCCAAGTGGGCCGTGGGCGAGGGCCCCCTGAACGAGTTCGCCTTCTCCCCAGACGGGCGGCACCTGGCCTGCGTGAGCCAGGACGGCTGCCTGCGCGTCTTCCACTTCGACTCGATGCTCCTTCGCGGCCTCATGAAGAGCTACTTTGGGGGCCTGCTCTGCGTGTGCTGGAGCCCCGACGGACGCTATGTGGTGACGGGGGGCGAGGACGACCTGGTCACCGTGTGGTCCTTCACCGAGGCCCGCGTGGTCGCCCGAGGCCACGGCCACAAATCCTGGGTCAACGCCGTGGCTTTCGATCCCTACACCACCAGGAGCGAGGAGGAGCCGGCGGAGGAGGGGCCGGCGAGCGGGAGCGAGCGGGAGTCGGGCTCCCTGCCCCGGCTGCCGCCCCCCGCCGTCACCTACCGCTTCGGCTCGGCCGGCCAGGACACGCAGTTCTGCCTGTGGGACCTGACTGAGGATGTGCTCTACCCACGGCCCCCGCTGGCCCGGCCCCGCGCCCTGGCCGGCAGCGCGGAAGCTGCGCCCGTCACCCCGGGGCCCCTGCCTCGATCCCTGTCCCGCTCCAACAGCCTCCCGCACCCAGCAGTGAGCGGGAAGGGGGCCGGGGCGGGCACGGGCGGGGTGACGGAGCCCGGGACCCCTTTCAGCATCGGCAAGTTTGCCACGCTGACCCTCCAGGAGCGCCGCGAGAAGGGCGCCGACAAAGAGCACAAACGTTACCACAGCCTGGGGAACATCAGCCGGGGCACCAGCGGCAGCGGCAGCGGCGGAGACAAGCCGGGCGGCCCGGCCCCCAGGGGCCGCCTGGACCCCGCCAAGGTGCTGGGCACGGCCCTGTGCCCTCGGATCCACGAGGTGCCCCTGCTGGAGCCCCTGGTGTGCAAGAAGATTGCTCAGGAGCGCCTCACCGTCCTGCTCTTCTTGGAGGACTGCATCATCACCGCCTGTCAGGAGGGTCTCATCTGCACCTGGGCCCGGCCTGGCAAAGCTGTGAGTACCCCGGGGGCCGCAAGGGAGCCCTCCGTGGCCCCAGAGTCAGGACAGGCGCCCGCCTCCTCTCCCGCTGGGCTTTGGTCTGCGGACTGAGTGCTTTGAGATTTTCAGGGGCGGGGAGGGGCTTGGGAAGGTAAAGACGCAGTGGAAACCTTCGCTAGATGCTGGAGTCTGCTAGTCGTGGAACGCCGCCATCTGCAGAGAAGAGGTATTCCAGCGCTGACGTGGCAGAGTGGGCCTGCCGTGGTGGAACGCGGCCCTGGGCGGAAGGCGGGGGGAGTTCACCGGAGCCCCTGGGGGGGAGGGACCCGCGGCCGATCTCTTGGTCCGCTCTGTTGAGCCTCAGTTTCTTCATCTGTAAAATGGGGATGTTGGAACTCCATTCCTCACAGTGCAGCGAGTGAGGAAAGCCCATTAATCCCCATCGATATCTGGACGTGAACTGCGATTTTAGAACGTCGCCTTCTTTTGATGATTGCCAGAACCCCGGAGTCCTAGAAGTGGAGACTCCAAAAACTGGGGGGTGGAGGCCCCCAGGGCCCATCCACAGGGTGGAACCCTCTGTTGGCACCAGAGACCAGAACCGGAGAGGGAGGGGACCCATCTAGAACCCGGAGCCCAAGAGCTGCGGGGCCTCCCTCTGGGGGTGGGGGTCTCTGGTGGCCTGCGGGCTTGGCCCTGGGCCTCTCAGCCCACATGCCCTTCTTCCGGCTTCCTTGCAGGGCCTCTCCTCCCAGCCTGCCAACTCCCCCAGTGGCACCGTGGTGTGAAGCTTGTGGATCCAGCGGCTCCCGCCTCAGCCTCCTGGGCCCCGTCCTGTCCGGTCCATCCCAATCCCCCTTCGTGTATTAATGAGACTAACGGGAAGGCGTCCTTGTCTAGTCCTCCCCCTCCCGCAGGCCTCGCACAAACCCAGGGCTGCCCTGGCCTGGCCTGCGGAACGTGGGGCCCGGCCTCCTTCCCCGCTTCCCTCACGGCACCCCGCGCCACGGTCAGTGTTACCCCCGGCTCCCCCGCATGTGACGGCCGCCGGCCACGTTCCCCTCGCCTCCCCTCCATCTTGGCTCTTTGCACTGATCCCCCTCTGGCAGCGAAGGGGCCTCCCCCGATGCCCTGAGGCCCCTGAAGAGTGTTATAAATTATGGAAACCCCAATGTCTGCCTCCCCCCACACCCTTCAGACTCTTATTTATAGTAAAAGCTCCTCGTTTTTCCAGTCTGGGCTGTTGGCCTCTGTTCCTTCTTGTGGTTGAGAGTTAGGCTGGGGAGGAACACAGAACACGGGACCTCAGCAGGAGTAGCCTGAGAGCCCCTCCACCCCTTCACAGGGGAGACTGCGGCCGCGATCATGCTCACAGAGCCGGGGCTGGCGCATCAGGCCTGATCTTCGCCTCCCCATCCAGCTCCCTCGGGTCCAGTCTAGAGCCAGCAGGGCCCTTAGAACACAGGCAGGGCTGGGGGGGCCTTTAGAATACGGGTTGTGAGGGCTGGGATCGCCCTTAGAACATGGGATGAGAGGGCTGGGAGGGCCCTTAGAACATGGGATGTGAGGGCTGGGATCACCCTTAGAACATGAGCTGTCTGAACAGTAGAGGCGGGAAGACTCAGACCATGGGATGTCAGACCCAAGAGGGCCCTTAGGGCACAGAAGGACGGGGCTGGGAGGGCCCTTAGAACATAGGATGTCTGAACATTAGAGATGGGAAGACTCAGACTATGGTTGTCAGTGGTCAGAGGGCCCTTAAAACATGGGAAGTCAGATCCAGGAGGGCCCTTAGAGCACAGAGGGACGGGGCTGAGAGGACCCTTCCAACAGCAATCAAGCACCCAGGTATCTCTGAGCATTACTGGTCACTGTGGAGCCTGTGGATGCTGAGCTGCTGTAGGGGACGGGGCAGGGTGTGCCCAGACCCCATCTGCTAGAGGGCGAGGAGGGCTCCAGGGTGCCCGGAGCCCCTAGTGAGAGGGGCCAGGCCAAAGGAAGGGCTGGTGGCCCACCAGATCGCACAGGAGGACCTCGAGGTGCCTGCCCGTCATCTATCTGAAATGTCTAAGGCACGGAGACTGCAGCAGAGGACAATTACAGCTGAGAGATAACTGCATGCACCCTCAACAAGCATTTATTACCCCTACTGTGTGCCAGGCACTGAGTTAAGTGCTAGGAGTACAAAGAAAGGCAGACTCTTGGCTCTCAAGGATCTCCCAGTGTAAGGGCACTGAGCAGCGCCCAGTGGGATAGAGCATTAGGGGTACCCACAGTTCCACGGGTGCAAGATCCTGCTAAGGAGGCCCCAAGAGAAGAGCATCTTGTAGCACTTAATGGGTGGTCGGCCCGAGATGAGACCAGCGAGGGCTGCCTGTAGCTTTGGGGAGAACAGCCACGCTGAATGCTGGGAATCCAGCCCAGAAAGGGTGAGAAGCTGCAGCTGGCCGGGAAGCCCACCTCCCGGGGACCTCGGGCCGAGGACGGACTGGGGGCATCTCCAGGGGAGCAGCCAAAGCCCAGAGGGACGAAGACGCCGGGCGCACGAGCCTGAGCACATCGGTTCCGGATTCTGGTTTCCTCCAGTTACAGATTTTGTTCATTAAAAAGAAACCGTGACCCGTCCGAGGGACCTTAGGGCAGAGACTGTCAGAGGTGAGGGGGGGCAGCTTCTTTTTACAGAGAGGAGCATTCCATCAAGAAGCAGTGTCCCAGACAAGGTCACAGATCAGGGAGCGGGCTGACCCTGTTACAAATCTCTAGACTGCCTCATCTTAACCCCCCCAAATGTCAAGGGAAATATGGGGGGGAAGGCAAGAGATTCTCAGGCCCCACTCCGAGGAGCGGGGAGACAAGGGTGATGGAAGCTCCTGGTCTTTTTCCTGACTTCCTCCTCTCACCCCCCTCCTTCTCACCTCCCCGGGCAGCTCTTCACTCCTCTTCCTCTCCAGGGCCGGCTCTGGGGAGTGACACCCCTCCCCCCAAATGTTTCTGTTTCTAATCTGAGCCGAGAGGAATGTAGCTGGTCCCCACCCCCTGGCCCCCAGGGCTGGTGTCCAAAAACCTGAGCAACAGGACCTCTGGGTGCCGGGGGTCCCCGCCATAGCCCCTGTGGCCCAGCCGCAGCTCTTCCTTTGCCAAGAGGGTCTCTCCGGCCAGAGTCACCCGGAGGGAGCCAATTCCCCTTGCTCCCATCGCTACCCCCCTTTCCCCTCCCAAAATGGATCCATTTAAACCCGGGAGGGCCCTCCCAGCTAAATTTAACAGTCCTGGATGGAATCCATCGCTGAGTCACGGGGAGAAGCCACTGCTCCACCCCCCCCCCCCAATCCCCTTCTCTGTCCTCAGGCCTGTGGTAGAAAGCCCAGCTCCAGGAGCCTCTCGAGAGCTGAGTTTGAATCTCACCCTGCTGTCCCCATTCCCCCTCCAGACCTCAGTTTCCAACAGGGACGCATCCTGGGCCTAGCATGGAAAGTAGCCCAGACCTGGGAGTCAGGAGGCTGGCCCTGACTCAGGCAGGCTCTCACTTCGAGGCTGGGACTCTGGGCCGCTGGGACTCTGGGCCGCTGGGACTCTGGGCCCCCGGGACTCTGGGCCGCGGGCCCTTCCTGGGGCTCTGTGGGACTTGTTCCATGCGCTCCCAAAGGCCCCGTCCAGCTCCTTCCAGAGGAGACCTGCCGGCCCCCGCTCCCAGCCCAGTGTGGGGACTTGGGGCGCTTCTGCCTTGGGCTAGAAAGGGTTAAGCAGAAAGTGAAGCCCCGGACACTCATAGCCGGGTGACGGTGGACAAGTCACCGAACTTCTCAGTGTCAACCTGCTCGCCCCCAAACAAGCCCCCCCCCAGGTCATCGGGAGGGAATGGCCGTCAGTCTGCAAAGTCTCGGAAGCCAAGAGCGGAGCCCCGGCCCGGCCCTTCCTGAGGGTGCCGGCCCAGGGGAGGGCTCAGAAAAGGGGTGTCCAGTCGGGGGTGGGGTGCCGCTGCCCTGGGCCTCGCAGGGGTTAAATTGGGAGGAGGGAGGGACTGGGAGGGCTGGGTGGGCTGGGCCCGGAGCCTGGAGCACAGAAGCGGCCGAGGGAGAGCCGAGCTCCGGGTCGCGGGGCTCCGCCAGCTGGGAGCGCCTATTCCCCGAGGGGAGAGGGCAGCAGGCCCCGAGGTGGCGGTGGTTGGGGGGTGGGGGGAGAGAAAGGGGGAGGAGCCATGAGGGCCGGGAGCTAGGGCCAGGCCTGCCAGGCCCGGGAGAGGTGAGGTTCCCCCCCCACCCCAGCCTGGGCGGGGGCCATGGTGGTGGCAGCAGCCCCGACATGTCGGCCGAGGTCCGGCTGCAGCGGCTGCGGCGGCTCCAGGCGCTGGTGCTCCACGGGGGCTGCGTGGGGCTGGAGCCCCTGCTCGACCTGCTGCTGTGTGTCTACCAGGAGCTCAGTGCCTCGGCCCTGGCCCGGGAAAAGTACGTGCTGGACTTTCTGCAGTGGGGTGAGTGCTCTCCCCCAGGGGCCGCCACAAAGGGAGCATCCCTGAGAGGGAGGGGGCAGCCAGGGGGCCGCAGGGGGCCGCCGGGGTCGGGAGGGAGCAGCCAGGGGTCGGGAGGGGGCATCCCCGAGAGGGAGGGAGCTGCCGGAGGTGGGGAGGGAGGCACCGGGGCCGGGAGGGAGCTGCCGGGCATTGGGAGGGAGCCCCTCCTGGGGTGGGGGGGAGTTAGGGCCCAAAGGAGGTTTGTGGTTTGTTTCCGGGGATTGGGGGGGTGCGAAAGCTCCAGGGGAGGAGAAGGCACTGAAGGCGGGACCGGAGAAGTTTCGGGGCCACCAGAAAAGGGAGGCTGGGGAGGAAAAGGCCGTGGGAAGGTCGGGCTCTGAGCGAGGGAGTGAGTTAGGGGATAGGCAGATTGCTGGGAGAGGGGCGGCAGCTTCCCTTTCCGGCCCCTCGGGCACGCAGGGCCGGCAGTCCTGAGCCGGACTGCAGGGCTTGGCCCTGGTGAGAGGTAGGGGAAGTTAGGGGGAAGAGACCAGTTCTGCTAGATCCCCTTCCCCCCAAGTGCCAGAACTTCCCCCCAGCCCCCTCCACTGTGCCCCAGATCACTAGTGCTCGGAGATCCCCGGAGTCTGAGGGAAGGGTGGCAGCTGCCAGCCAGTGGCAGGTGGTCGGCGCCACAGCCTGACAGGTGCCCGGGGCCCCAGGGGAGGGAGGGAGGGAAGAGGGATTTGGGTGAGTCAGGGCCCTCTCTGGCCCCTAGGAGGTTCTGACTCACCAGCCAGAAGCACCCCAAATCTGAGTGACCTAGGTTTCAGTCTTCTGTACCCCAAGTTCCACTGGCCTGCATCCAAAGCCTACGTGGATTGGGGGGATGGGGGAGAAGGAGCAGGATTAATTTATCCCGGAGCTTCCCAGCTGGACGCAGTCCTAGAAGGCAGCTCCACGCAGTCACCCTGTCTGTCCTGGCCCCCACTCTGGGGAGAGACCAGGCTCCCGGAGGCCAGATTATAAAGTGAAGCCGAAGGTCAGGGTCTGGAGAAGTGGATTATGGTCCGAGGCCCCAGGGCCACCTCTACCTTGCACCCTTGTTCCTCTGTTCTCTCTTCTCACCCCTTAAGGGTGGAAATGGGAAGGAGGGACAGGAAGGGAAGAAGGGAGGGAGACAAGGAGGGGTGGGGAGAGAGAAAAGGAAGAGCAGGAGAGGAGAGGAAGAAAACGGGAAAGTAGGCAGGAAAGGAGAATGGAAGAAGGAAGGGAGGAAGGGAAGGAGGGAGGATGGAAGGAAAGAGGGAGGGAGGAAGGAAGGAAGGAAGGAAGGAAGGAAGGAAGGAAGGAAGAAAGGGAGGGAGGGAGGATGGAAGGGAGGGAGGGAGGATGGAAGGAAGACAGGCAGTGGTCAGAGGGAAGTGCCCCCCCCCAATTGCTGCCACCTCCTGGCATTATATCCTGCTGCTGCTGCGCTCTCCGTTGAACACGCAGAGCCCTAGGGTGGGAGTGGGCGGAATGGGGAAACAATGTTAACCCGTTTCTTTGGCGGGATAAGGCCTCCCTGCCCCTGAGCTGCGTACAGCTCCAAGCTAAGCCGTGAGCCGAGCCCAGCCGCGGGCTCACTTCCCGGTCCCCGAGCTCTCCTGCTGCCTCCTCCGCGGCCCCCCGGGGCGGGATAAGCTCTGTGGCTATCCAGCTTCCCATCTCCGCTTCGGCCTCTGCCTTTCCCTTCCGGCCTCCTGTCCCCCGGGTCTTTCCTCAGTCTCGCCCTCCGTCCCTATATCTCTTCTACCTGGCGGAGAGGGTCCTGGCCACAGCCTCCGTGCACCGATTCCGCTAAGTGCACGGGCCAGGCCCCG